>NC_037673.1:115511991-115811991 GCF_003255815.1 Theropithecus gelada
GCCACCTCGCCCGGCTAGTTTTTTTTTTGTATTTTTTAGTAGAGACGGGGTTTCACCGTGTTAGCCAGGATGGTCTCGATCTCCTGACCTCGTGATCCGCCCGTCTCGGCCTCCCAAAGTGCTGGGATTACAGGCTTGAGCCACCGCGCCCGGCCGATATTTATTAACTACAAAGGGAAGAGGAGTAATTACATAGTAGAAAAACACAGCAGAGACCACATTAACCAAATGACCTATGTTAATTTCACCAAGAATAATGCATATTGATATCACGTACCTCTGATATGATATTTGCTAAAAAGGGAACACGTAGCTAGTCTTACCAAAAATGTATAACCTTGCTCTAATCATGAGAAATCATAAGTCAAACCCAACTTGAGAGAGATTCTACAAAATAACTGACCAGTATTCTTCAAAAGTACCAAGATTGTGGGGAAAAAAAAAAAAAAGAAAAACCTAAGGAATCATCACAAACTAAAGAGAACTAACAAGACATGACAATTATTGCAATGTGGGATGCTGAGTTGGATCCTGGACCAGAAAAAATGAACTTGAGTGGAAAAACTGGTGAATTCTGAACATAGTTAACAATACTGTACCAGAAGCAGCTGCAGTCAGTGGCTATCACAGAGAAGAATGAAAACAGCAAATGAAATTCTGAAACTTCAACTGAGGTATCCAGGTTCTCACACTGGGACTCACCAGGTGGATGGCTCAACCCACAGAGAGTGAGGAAAAGCAGGGTGGGGAGATGGCCCCTCCTGAAGCCAGGGGAGGCCCTACCCCCAGCCAAGGGAGGCAGTGAGTGTGTGACCCCACCCAGGAAATCATGTTTTTCCCATGGATCTTTGCAACCTGCAGATCAGGAGATCCCCTCGTGAGCCCACACCACCAGGACCTTGGGTCCACAGCATAACGCTATGCGGAGTCTCAGCAGAGTGGCTCAGGCATGCAGAGAGACCCAGGAATTTTGCATACTCTGGCCCTGGGAATTCCAGCAAAGCGAGAAATCCATCCACGCCTTCCCCTAGGAAAGGGGCTGAATCCAGGGGGCCAAGCAGCATCGTTCTGCAGGCCCCATTCCCATGGCACCTCACATGTTAACAACCACTGGCTTGGAATTCCAGCTGGCCAGTGGCAGGAGGCTGGAGACTGCCTGAAATGAACCAAGTTCCTGGGGGGCTTGAGGGCGGAGGCAGCTGCCATCTCTGTGGTTCTAGCCTGCCAGCTCCTCTGGGGAGTCCAGGAGGTCTGGAATGGGAAGAGTTTTCCATAACACAGCAGACTGTGGTCAGACTGTTTCTCTAAGTGGGACCCTGCTTCATCCCTCCTCACTGGGTGGGGCCTCCCTGCAGGAATTTCAGCTACACTAGCCAGAGTTATATGAACAGATCTCTGATCACTCCCTGGGACTGAGCCACCAAAAGGGGGTGGAGGGCGGGGCAGGGGGAGAAGCGGTGACTGTATTTGCAGTTCAGCCAATTTAGTCTTTCCAGCCTGCTGGCTCTGGAGAGTCCAGGCAGTGTGCACAAGGAGGATTCCCCTCAGCACAGCACACCCACTCAGCCAAAGGGCAGCTAGACTGCTTCTTTAAGTGGGTCCCTGATCCTGTTCCTCCTGACTGGGTAAGAACTCCCAGTAGGGGGCTCCAGACACCTTCTACAGGAGCATTCAGGCCAACATCCAGTCAATGCGCCCGGGGGACAAAGCTCCAAGAAGAGCAGGCATCTTTGCTGTTTCGCAGCCTTCACTGGTAATATCTCCAGGTGTGGGAGGACCAAGGAGACTAGGGTCTGGAACGGAACCCCAGCAAACCACAGCAGCCCTATGGAAGAGTGGCCTGTTAAAATAAAAACAAACAAACAGAAAGCAATAACTACAACAACAACAAAGACCCCACAAAAACACCATTCAAAGGTCAGCAACCTCAAAGATAGAAGGTAGATAAGCCCACAAAAATGAGAAAGAATCAATGCAAAAATGCTGAAAACTCAAAAATCTAGAGTGCCTCTTCTCCTCCAGATGACTCTCCAGCATGGTACAGAACTGGGCTGAGGCTGAGATGAATGAATTGACAGAAGTAGGTTTCAGAAAATGGGTAATAAAAATCTTCGCTGAGCTAAAGGAGCACGTTCTGACCCAATGCAAAGAAGCTTAGAATCATGATAAAACAACACAGGAGGTGATAATGAGAATAGCCAGTTTAGAGAGGAACATAAATGACCTGATGGAGCTGAAAAACACAGTATAAGAAATTCACAATGCAATCACAAGTATCAATAGCAAAGTAGACCAAGCAGAGGAAAGAATCTCAGAGCTGGAAGACTATCTTTCCAAAATAGGACGGGAAGACAAGAACAGAGAAAAAAGAATGAGACTGAGTACAGTGGCTCACGCCTGCAATCCCAGCACTTTGGGAGGCCAAGGCAGGCAGATCACCTGAGGTCAGGAGTTCAAGACTGGCCTGGCCAACATGGCAAAACCCTGTCTCTACTAAAAATACAAAAAGTAGCCAAGCATGGTGGCATGCACCTATAATTCCAGCTACTCAGGAGGGTGAGGCACAAGAATCACTTGAACCCGGGACGCAGAGATTGCGGTGAACCAAGATTGCACCATGGCACTCTAGCCTGGGCGACAGAGCGAGACTGTCTCAGAAAAAGAAAAAAGGAAAAAATAAAAGACGATAAACAAAACCTCTGAGAAATACGGGATTGTGGAAAAGGACCAAACCTACAACTGACTGGAGTACCTGAAAGAGACAGGGAAATCGGAAACAAGCTGGAAAACATACTTCAGGATCTCATCCAGGAGAACTTCTTCAACCTAGCAAGACAAGCCAACTTCAAATTCAGGAAATTCAGGGAACCCCAGTAAGATACTCTACGAGAAGATCAACCCCAAGACATGTAATCATCAGATTCTCCAAGGTCAAAATGAAAGAAAAAATGTTAAGGGCAGCCAGAGAGAAAGGCCAGGTCACCTACAAAAAGAAGTCCATCAGACCAAAAGCAGAACCCTCAGTGGAAACCCTACAAGCCAGAAGAGATTAGGGGCCAATATTCAACATTCTTAAAAGAACTTCCAACCCAGAATTTCATATCTGGCCAAACTAAGCTTAATAAGCAAAGGAGAAATAAGATCCTTTTCAGACAAGCAAATGCTGAGGGACTTCATCACCATTAGGCCTGCCTTTCAAGAGCTCCTGAAGGAAACACTAAATATGGAAAGGAAAAATCATTACCAACCACTACAGAAATCCACTGAAGTACACAAATCAGTGATACAACGAAGCAACCACATAAACAAGTCTGCAAAAAAACCAGCTAGCTTCATGATGACAGGATCAAATTCACACATAACAATATTAACCTTAAGTGTAAATGGCCTAAATGCCCTAACTAAAAGACACAGAATGGCAAGCTGGATAGTCAAGATCCATCTGGATGCTATCTTCAAGAGACCCATCTCACATGCAAAGACACATATAGGCCCAAAATAAAGGGATGAAGGAAAATTTACCAAGCAAATGGAAAACAGAAAAAAGCAGGGATCACAATTCTAGTTTCTGACAAAACAAGACTTTAAACCAACAAAGATCAAAAAAGACAAAGAAGGGCGTTATATATGGTAAAGGGTTTAATTCAACAAGGAGTGCTAACTATCCTAAATATATATGCACCCAATAGAGTAGCACCTAGATTCATAAAGCAAGTTCTTAGAGATCTACAAAGAGACTCAGACTCCCACACAATAATAGTGAGAGACTTTAACATCCCACTGACAATATTAGACAGATCATCAAGACAGAAAATTAACAAAGATATTCAGGACCTGAACTCAGCTCTGGATCAAGCAGACCTGATAGACATCTACAGAACTCTCCATCCCAAAATAACAAAATATACATTTTTCTCCTTGCCACATGGCACTTACTCAAAAATTCATAACATAATTAGAAGTAAATCACTCCTCAGCAAATGCAAAAGAACTGAAATGATAACAAATGGTCTCTCAGACCACAGTGCAATCAAATTAGAACTCAAGATTAAGAAGCTTACTCAAAACTACACAACTACATGGAAATTGAACAACCTGTTCCTGAATGACTCCCGGGTAAATTATAAAATTAAGGCAGAAATCAAGAAGTTCTTTAAAACTAATGAGAACAAAGAGGCAATGCACCAGAATCTCTGTAACACACATCAAAAAGCTAGTAAGATCTCAAATCAACAACCTAACATCTCAACTAAAAGAACTAGAGAAACAAGAGCAAACAAACTCCAAAGTTAGCAGAATTCAAGAAATAACCAAGATCAGAGCAGAACTAAAGGAGATAGAGACATGACAACCCCTTCAAAAAATCAACAAATCCAGGAGTTGGGTCTTTTTGGAAAAAAAATAATAATAAATAGCTGCTAGGTAGACTAATAAAGAAGAAAAGGCGGAAGAATCACATGGACACAATCAGAAATGATAAGGGGGATATCACCACTGACCACACAGAAATACAATCAACAAAGAATACTATAAACACCTCTATGCACATAAACTAGAAAATCTAGGAGAAATGGATAAATTCCTAGACACATATACGCCCTGCCAAGACTGAACCAGGAAGAAACTGAATATTTGAATAGAGCAATAATGAGTTCTGAAACCGAGGCAGTAATTAAATAACCTATCAGCCCCCAAAAAAAGCCCAGGACAGGACAAATTTACAGCTAAATTCTACCAGAGGTACAAAGACGAGCTGGTACCATTTCTACAGAAACTATTCCAAACAATTGAAAAGAAGGAACTCCTCCCTAAGTCATTTCATGAAGCCAACATCATCCTGATACCAAAACCTGGCAGAGATACAAAAAAAACTGCCCTCCAATGTCCCTGATGAACATCAATGCAAAAATCCTCAATAAAATACTGGCAAACCAATTCCAGCAGCACATCAAAAAGCTTATCTGTCATGATCAAGTGGGCTTCATCCCTGGGATCCAAGGTTGGTTCAACATACACAAATCCATCAATGTAATTCACCACATAAACAAAACCAAAGACAAAAACCACATGATTCTAAGGCCTTGCTTTATGAATCTTGGGTGCTCCTGTATTGGGTGCATACATGTTTAGGATAGTTAACTCTTCTTGTTGCTTTGATCCCTTTGCCATTATATAATATCCTTGTTTGTCTTTTTTTTTTTTTAATGTTTGTTGGTTTACAGTCTGTTTTATCAGAAACTTACAGTCTGTTTTATCAGAAACTAGGATTGCAACCCCTGCTTTTTTTTGTTTTCCTTTCCATTTGCTTCGTAAATCTTCCTCCATCCCTTATTTTGAGCCTATGTGTGTCTTTGCATGTGAGATGGGCCTCCTGAATACAACACACTGATGGAATGGAATGTCTCCATGTAAAGCTGACCATTCCCATTCATTCTATTCTGAGATAGGAGAAAACCGCCCTGGGGCTGGAGGCGAGATATGCTGGCAGCAATACTGCTCTGTTGCTCTTTGCTACACTGAGATGTTTGGGTAAAGAGAAACATAAATCTAGCCTACATGTATATCGGGGCACAGTACCTTTCCTTGAACTTATTCATGATACAGATTCCTTTGTTCACATGTTTCCCGCTGACCTGCTCCCCACCTGTTGCCCTGCTACACTCCCCTCACTAAGAGAGTAAAAATAATGATCAATACATACTGAGGGATCTCAGAGGCTGGCACCAGTGCGGGACCTCCATAGGCTGAGCGCTCGTCTCCTGGGCCCACTGTTCTTTCTCTATACTTTGTCTCTGTGTCTTATTTCTTTTCTCAGTCTCTCGTCCCACCTGATGAGAAATACCCACAGGTGTGGAGGGGCTGGCCCCCTTCAAGCTTCTGCACAGCAAAAGAAACTATCATCAGAGTAAACAGGCAACCTACAGAATGGGAGAAAATTTTTGCAATCTATCCATCTGACAAGGGCTAATATCCAGAATCTACAAAGAACTTAAACAAATTTACAAGAAAAAAAACAAACAACCCTATCAAAACTGGGCAAAGGATATGAACAGACACTTCTCAAAAGAAGACATTTATGCAGCCAACAAACATATGAAAAAAAGCTCATTATGACTGGTCATTAGAGAAATGCAAATCAAAACCACAATGAGATACCATCTCACACTAGTTAGAATGGTGATCATTAAAAAGTCAGAAACAACAGATGCTGGAGAGGATGTGGAGAAACAGGAACGCTTTTACACTGTTGGTGAGAGTGTAAATTAGTTCAACTATTGTCGAAGACAGTGTGGTAATTTCTCAAGGATCCACAACTAGAAATATCATTTGATCTAGCAATTCCATTACTGGGTATAAACCCAAAGGATTATAAATCATTCTACTATAAAGACACATGTACACGTATGTTTATTGCGGTACTTTTCACAACAGCAAAGACATGGGACCGATCCAAATGCCCATCAATGATAGACTGCATAAAGAAAATGGGGCACATATACACCATGGAAAACTATGCAGCCATAAAAAAGGATGAGTTCATGTCCTTTGCAGGTACATGGATGAAGCTGGAAACCATCATACTCAGCAAACTAACACAGGAACAGAAAACCAAACACCACATGTTCTCACTCATAAGTGGGAGTGGAACAATGAGAACACATGAACACAGTGAGAGGAACATCACACACTGGGGCCTATCATGGGGTAGAGGGCTAGGGGAGGGATAGCATTAGGAGAAATACCTAATGTAGATGACGGGTTGGCGGGTGCAGCAAACCAACATGGCACATGTATACTTATGTAACAAACCTGCACGTTCTGCACATGTATCCCAGAACTTAAAGTATACTTTAAAAAAAAAAAAAAACCCACATGATTATCTCAACAGATGCAGAAAAGGCCTTCAATAAAACTCAACATATATACACACATATATATATATATATATTTTTTTTTTTTTGAGAGGGAGTTTTGCTCTGACTCCGAGGCTGGAGTGCATTGGTACAATCTCAGCTCACTGCGACCTCCACTTCCCAGGTTCAAGCGATCCTCCTGCCTCAGGCTCCCGCATAGCTGGGACTACAGGCGTGCACCACCACACCCAGGTAATTTTTGTATTTTTAGCAGAGACAGATTTCATCATGTGGTCCAGGCTGGTCTCGAACTCCTGACCTCAGGCGATCTGCCCACGTCAGCCTCACAAAGTGCTGGAATCACAGGCAACATCCCTTTACGTTAAAAACTCTCAATAAACTAGATACTGAAGGAACATACCTCTGAATAATAACAGCCACATATGACAAACCCACAGCCAATACCATACTGAACAGGCCTGTTGGCAGGCGCCTGTAGTCCCAGCTACTTGGAAGGCTGAGGCAGGAGAATGGCGTGAACGCAGGAGGCGGAGCTTGCAGTGAGCCAAGACCACGCCACTGCACTCCAGCCTGGTCAACAGAGAGACTCCATAAAAGCTGGAAGCATTCCCTTTGAAAACGGGCACAAGGCAAGGATGCCCTCTCTCACCACTCTATTCAACATAGTATTGGAAGTTCTGGCAAGGGCAATCAGGCAGGAGAAAGAAATAAAGTATACTCACATAGGAAGAAAGGAAATCAAATTATCTTTGTTTGCAGAATACATAAACCCGTATTTAGAAAACACCATCCTTGCAACCCAAAAGCTTCTTAAGCTGGTCAGCAACTTCAGCAAAGTCTCAGGATATAAAATCAATGTGCAAAAATCACAAGCATTCCTATGTACCAACAACAGGCCAGCAGAGAGCTAAATCATGAATGAACTCCCATTCGCAACTGCTACAAAGAGAATAAAATGCCTAGAAATACAGCTAACAAAGAAGTGAAGGACCTCTTTAAGAAGAACTACAAATCAAGGAAATCAGAGAGGACACAAACAAATGGGAAAACGTTCCATGCTCATGGATAGGAAGAATCAATATTGTGAAAATGGCCATACTGCCCAATTTATAGATTCAATGCTATTCCAATTAAACTACCATTGACATTCTTCATAAAATTAGGAAAAACTATTTTAAAATTCATATGGAACCAAAAAAGAACCCGAATAGCCAAGACAATCCTAAGGAAAAGAACAAAACTGGAGAGGCATTATACTACGTGATTTCAAACTATACTACAATACTACAGTAATTAAAACAGCATGGTACTGGTACAAAACCAGACACATAGACCAATGGAACAGAATAAAGAACTCAGAAATAAGACTACACAACTACAACCATCTGATCTTCTACAAGCCTGACAAAAACAAGCAATGGGGAAATGATTTCTTACCTTTTTTTTTTTTTTTTTTTTTTTAAACTTTTTTTTAAGTGGTGCTGGGAGAACTGGCTAGCCATATGCAGCAGAAAGTTGAAACTGGACCTCTTCCTTACACCTTATACAAAAACTAACTCAAGGTGGATTAAAGACGTAAATGTAAAACCCAAAAACCCTAGAAGAAAATCTAGGCAATACCATTCAGGACATTTGCATGGGCAAAGATTTCATGACAAAAACATCAAAAGGAATTTTGCAACAAAAGCAAAAATTGATAAATGGGATCTAATTAAACTAAAGACCTCTGCACAGCAAAAGAAACTATCATCAGAGTGAACAGACAACCTACAGAATGGGAGAAAAGCTGGGCAATCTATCCATCTGACAAAGGTGTAATATCCAGAGTCCACAAGGAATTTTAAACGAATATATAAGAAAAAAACTAACAACCCCATTAAGAAGTGGGCAAAGGACATGAACAGACTCTTCTCAAAAGAAGACATTCATGTGGCCAACACACATACAAAACAAAGCTCAACATCACTGATGATGGAAATTCAAATAAAAACCACAGTGAGATACCATCTCATGCCAGTAAGAATGGTGACTATTAAAATGTCAAGAAATGGCCAGGCACAGTGGCTCACACCTGTAATCCCAGCACTTTGGGAAGCCAAGGAGGGTGGATCACTTGAGGTCAGGAGTTAGAGATCAGCCTGGGCAATATGGTGAAACCCCATCTCCAACAAAAATACAAAAAATTAGCCAGGTGTGGTGCTGCACACCTGTAGTCCCAGCTACTTGGGAGGCTGAAGCAGAAGGATAGCTTAGGCTAGGAAGACGGAGGTTGCAGTGAGCCAAGATCACATCACTGCACTCCAGCCTGGGTGACAGGGTGAGACTCCATCTCAAAAAATAAAAAACAGAGGCTGAGAATGGTGGCTCATGCCTGTAATCCCAGCACTTTGGGAGGCCAAGGAGGGTGGATCACAAGGTCAGGAGATCGAGACCATCCTGGCTAACACAGTGAAACCCAGGCGTGGTGGTGGGCGCCTGTAGTCCCAGCTACTCAGGAGGCTGAGGCAGGAGAATAGCGTGAACCTGGGAGGCAGAGCTGGCAGTGAGCCAAGATCGTGCACTGCACTCCAGCCTGAGCAACACAGCAAGACTCCATCCCCCCAAATAAATAAATAAGTAAATAAATAAATAATAATAAATAAAAGGTCAAGAAACAACAGATGCTGATGAGGTTGTGGAGAAAAAAGAACACTTCTATACTGTTGGTGGGAGTATAAATTAGTTCAACCATTGTGGAAGACAATGGGGCAATTCCTCAAAGATCCAGAAGCAGAAATATCATGTGACCTAACAGTCCCATTACTGGGTATATTTCCAAAGGAATATAAATCATTCTGTTATAAAGATATATGCACGTGTATGTTCACTGCAGCACAGTTCACAATAGCAAAGACATGGAATCAACCCACATGCCCATCAATAATAGACTGGATAAAGAAAATGTGGCACATATACACCATGGAATACTATGCAGCCATAAAAAGGAATGAGATTATGTCCTTTACTGGGACATGGATGAAGCTAGATGCTTTATCCTCAGCAAACTAATGCAGGCACAGAAAACAAAACACTGCATGTTCTCCCTTATAAGTGGGAGCTGACTAAATGAGAACACACAGACACATCATGGGGAATAACACATATTGGGACCTGTCAGGAGAGCAGGGGGCGGGAGAGCATCAGGAAGAATAGCTAATGGATGCTGGGCTTAATACCTAGGGGATGGGTTGATGTGTGCAGCACCATGGCAAATGTTACCTATGTAACAAACCTGCACATCCTGCACATGTACCTTGGAACTTAAAAGTTGAAAAGAAAAATAGTACTGTACCAATGTTCATTTCTTCATTTTGGTAACTGACCTTTGGAGGTAATTCTCCATGGGTCTCTTACATTTCTGTATGTTTTGTGAGTGAGACAAAAACCTTTTGTTCTGGACTATCTTTTCAAAGGTATCTACATGGTGAATAGCCTTGGAAGACAGGTAAGTTCTCCCTCTGGAAAAAGAGCAGGTTTACTTGCAACTCATTATTAAAAAATTCAGGAACACACTAAGTTCAAGGTCCTTCAGCCAGGACGCAAACCCACTATGTGCACAGCATCTACCTACTTATCTATGAAATCCCTGTAGGGGTTGGAGTAGGAGGGGAGAACAAGGCAAACAACACAAACATGAAGGTCATATTCCCTATTGTGCCTTGAGTAATAAAGTCCTTTGTCTTTGGCCCAGGAATTTCATGTCTTTTGCCAGCGTCCATGAAACTGTGACAGGCTAACTTGTCCACTTGCAAATAAGATAAATTCTCAGGCCCTTATAGTTCTATACAGTACTATGGTTATGTATAATAACCATACTGAGTTATTGGGTAAAAGATATACAGAACTCTCAGTACAATTTTTACAACTTTCAGTAAGTCTAAAACTACTTCAAAACTAAAAGTTAAGAATAAAATCAATCAGTAGCCAAATACTAACTCTCCATGTCAAAAAAAAATAATAATAATATAATAGTTGATATGGTTTGGCTCTGTGTCCCACCCAAATCTCATCTTCAATTGTACTCCCATAATTCCCACATGTTGTGGGAGTGCCTGTGGGAGATAAGTGAATCATCGGGGCAGTTTCCCTCATATTGTTCTCATGGTAGTGAGTAAGTCTCATGAGATCTGATGGTTTTGTCAGGGGTTTCCGCTTTTGCTTCTTCCTTATTCTCTCTTTGCCTGTTGCCATCCATGTAAGATGGGACTTGCTCCCCTTGCCTTCTGCCATGATTGTGAGGCTTCCCTAGCCACGTGGAACTGTAAGTCCATTAAACCTCTTTCTTTGTAAATTGCCCGGTCTCCGGTATGCCTTTATCAGCAGCATGAAAACGTACTAATACAATAGTAATGGTGTCATCATTGCCACTATATAATTGATATATATTACATCAGGTTCTCTCAAAGAATTCATGGTTTGCTATAGCAATGGTAATTATTGCATTTTTTTCAGTGAGTTATTCTGGGGGTTTGCATTAAAAGATTCAATGTCAAGCACATTAAGTATCATATATATGCTTTGTTAACTACTTAGGTAACTGTGTATCATCAATTTCAAAGACAATTGTGCTTTCCAGAATTCACTCTACTAGGGGTGAGTGTGGAGTGACTCAGGAACAAATTACTCTCCTATGGCAAGGGAAGACTGTACTTAAATACCACAAAGATCTCATTACAAGGCAACTTGCTTTCAGGACAGTGTCATGACTTTTGCCACAAGAGCAATTATAATGAGATAAGTTTACTTATAAAACCAAACAAAAAATAAAATAAAAATAAAAAAACTTAAAAAAACATTATCTTCCAAAGATAGGTATTAACCGTTACATTACCTCATAAAAGTTATGCATACTTCCTGTATTAATTGCTTTCATGTACATTAATCTGATCCTATAAAGCAGGCTTTTTGTTACAGATAAACAAAAGCACCAAAAATTCAAGTACTTCACCCAAAGTTGCACAGCTGATTAGTGCAGAGTTGGTAAAACAAAACCAATTCAGTTGTGTTCTTATCACTACTGAACAATATCTTATATTTTCTTTCTTCTTTAATCATCCCATACTTCATTTCAAAATTAATATATTTTCTAATGGTTAAAATGGTAAATTGGATATTTTATGTATTCTACCACAAAAAAGTTCTGAAGCTTTAAAAAACATATTTTACATGTTAACCAGAATTCACTTTTCTTTCATAAGTCAAGGCAAAGCATTCTCAAATTCCTAAAATTAAATACAACTAACATTTATTGAGCATTTACTATACAAAAGGCACTGTTCTAAGCGCTCTATTGTATTAAATGATTTGATCCTCTTAAGAACACTGTGAGGTAGAGATAACTATTATTGTCTCACTTTTACATTTGGCAAAGGTGAAATACAAAGATGTTCAGTAACTTGTTGTTCAATGTCACAGAGCCAGGATTTAAACCCAGGCAGCCTCACTTTAGAGCCCACTCATTACAATTCGCCTGCCAAAAGAACTTAATAGACATTTTTCCAAAGAAGATATGCAAATGGCCGAAAGCATGAGATGTTCAACATTATTAGTCAGCAAAATATAAATCAAAACCACAATGAAATATCACTTCATGCCTCCTAAGATGGGCATAATAAAATGGATAATAGTAAGTGTTGGCAGGAATGTGGAAAAAATAGAAGGTGCATACATTGCTGGTGGGAATGTAGATGGTGCAGCTACTGTGGAAAATAGCTTGACAATTCCTCAAAAAGTTAAACATAAAACCATATGACCCAGCAATTCCACTCCTAGATAGTAATGGCAAAAACCACAATTGCTTTTGTACCAACCTAAAATATATATTTTAAAAAACCTGAGAGCAGGAACTAGAGCAGATTATTTGTATACCAACGTTCATTGCATCATTATTGACAATTGCCAAAAGGTAAAAGCAACCCAAGTATTCATCAACAGAGGAATGGATAATAGATCAACAAAATGTGGTTTAATACATACAATTCAGCCACAGAATTAAGTGAAATTTTCATTCATTGCTACAACATGGATGGACCTTGAAAGCATTATGCTAGGTGAAATTAGCCAGACACAGATAGACAAATATATGATTCCAGTTAAATCTAGAATAGGTAAATTCATAGAAACAAAAAGCAGAATAGAGGTTACCAGGGACTGACGGAAGGGAAGAATAGGAAATTATAGTTTAACAGACAGAGTTTATGTTGGGATGATGAAAAAGTTTGGTGTATAAATCGTGGTGATGGCTATACAACATTATATATTAATGTAACTAAACTGTACACTTAAATGGTTACAATGATAAATATTATTTTGTGTAAATGTTACCACAATTTTTAAAAAAAGAATTAGACTGTCAAATAACTTGTCTACATAAATAAACAGATCAGAGACATTTGTATCAGGTCAATTTCTCTACTCTTTGCAAGGTCAACAGGCTCAATACATAACTTTTCAACTAGGTTTCCAATAGTGAAAAATGAAAAACAAGCAAACAAACAATAAACTCAGCAGAAAAAAAAAATCCAACCTCTCTCTCTCTCTTTAAGAGATGGGGTCTTACTCCGTCACCCAGGCAAGAGTGCAGTGGCACCTTCTTACCTTACTGCAGCCTCAAACTCCTGGGCTCAAATGATCCTACCACCTCAGCCTTCCCAAATCTGCCTTTCTAACATAAAAGTGAAAAGCCAGCAATAGAAATGAGAATTTCATCACAGACAGATAAAGAATTTAGGAGATACAGGCTTGACTTTAAAAATTACAATAATTTAAAAATTGCTCATCTCAAAATAATTAAAAATACCTATGACCAAAGGTAAAGGAAAAGAATCTTTAGATTAGAAGAAGGCAAAGAAACCCCTCATGTAAATACTTATTATATGCAAGAAAACAAATGCAGTCATACTGCTCATTTAAGTATAATTCATTATTACGTGGTATAGCAATAAAAAGATGAACGCTAAAGCAGCTCTGCCTCTTATTAGCCAGCTGACTGTAAGAGTCTATAAAACGGAATAACACTATTTAAATCATAAGGTTGTCTCATGTATTAAACAGAAATGTAAAAGTACTGTGAACTCTTTTCAAGTGATACCAAATTTTAGGCAAGACTATTTCTGAATATATTCTCTACCTACATAAGCACTAATAGAAACTATGAATTATTAATTTTGGGCAAATGAACTCAAGGAATTAATGTGCTTTTACAGTCTTTGAAGAAAACTTCTACCTATCAGAGGGTAAAAATATAATTCCTATTTTTCCTAGGGAAAATAAATCAAACACTTAGAAAGCTCTAATGTGGTTTTTAAAACTGGCCATTCCTCTTTGAAGACTTAATTAAGGTTATGAAAAAATTCCCTCTTGACATATATCACCTTCGCTCAACTTTGGACATACAATTAGCCTGCACAGTGATTTGTAAATCAGTTAGCTTTCCACATATATTACAAATGAACTATTTCAAAGAACATATTTTCTATACCAACAGGAAAGAACAAATTAATGTAATAATTTTCTCTTGAGAATATATCTTTAATATGTACAAAAATTAAGCTTCAGAATATCCAAATTTTTACCCTAAAAATCATCAATAATCTAGCCAATTTTAAATTTACCAAAACAGTTTTCTTTTTTCTTTTTTTTTTTTTTTTCCTTGAGACGCAGTCTCACTCTGTCACCTAGGGTGGAGTGCTGTGGTGCAATCTCGGCTCACTGCAACCTCCGCCTCCCAGGTTCAAGGGATTCTTCTGCCTCAGCCTCCCAAGTAGCTGGGATTAAAGGTGCTCACCACCAAACCTAGCTAATTTGTTTGTATTTTAAGTAGAGACGAGGTTTCACCATGTTGGTCAGGCTGGTCTCGATCTCCTGACCCTGTGATCCACCCACCTTGACCACCCAAAGTGCTGGGATTACAAGCATGAGCCACTGCACCCAGCCCAAAATAGTTTGTTTTCTAAGTGATGATACTGATTCAACAGTTTCAATTATTCTACATTAACTACCCTGGGAATTACCGCTTTTCACTTTTCCCACCAAACTTGAAGACCGATTTACCAGTTGCTCAGTCAGACAACCACAATGATGTACAGGAGACCCAGAATCAAAACATAAATGCCTATGAGGGGCCAGCAGTTAACCACTAATGAGTTCAGCAGGAATGACTAGGAGCTATGGTGACCTGGAGAGATCATGCCCAATATAAGGGCACAGCCAATAATACTGAGCTTAACCAAATACTGCTCAGGAAGGTGGTCTCTGAAGCTGTCAGATCTTTCCACTGTCAACGAAAGCCAGAAATCTGAATTTTTATATAAAACATCTTGATTTTGAACTATTAGCAACTAATTTAAAAGCTGATAAAACACAGTTCAAAGCAAAACATCTGTAGACTGCCAGTTTGTGGCTCGTGCATTCTTCTTAAACACCTGCAGTCTTCCCTTCTCTCTCTCCTTCCCTGACTTTATCTTTCTCTCTTATGATGTTCCCCCCATCACTTTTTCCTCCAGAATATCCAAGCCTAAAGAATAAGGAAAAGGTTATGATATGTGGAATTAAAAAGCCAGAGAACATACTAAAACTCAGCATCCTGTTACTAACTTAAAAAGCCTGAAAATCTTGCAGTGTTAGTGATGCCATTTCAACTGGTGACAATACCTACTGTACAAACAAAATCTTAACACTTCTTCAGCAAGGAGCCTGGAGTGAGATCAAGTACTTGCATGAGCTAGGGAGCCGAGTGGACTGGAGCTAGAGACCCAATTCTGCTACTTGCCTGTTACCTCTATTTCCTCATCATTTAAAAGCAAACAGTAGCCAGGCACAGTGGCTCTCACCTATAATCCCAGTACTTTGGGAAGCTAAGGCAGGCTGATGACCTGAGGTCAGGAGTTCGATACCAGCCTGACCAACAGGGCGGAAACCTTGCTTCTACTAAAAATACAAAACCTAGGCTGGGCGCAGTGGCTTACGCCTGTAATACCAGCACTTGGAGAGGCCAAGGCAGGTGGGTCACCTGAGGTCAGAAGTTCGAGACCAGCCTGACCAACATGGAAAAACCCCATCTCTACTAAAAATACAAAATTAGTCAGGCATGGTGGTGCATGCCTGCAATCCCAGCTACTCAGGAGGCTGAGGCAGGAGAATCGCTTGAACCTGGGAGACACGGGTTACAGTGAGCTGAGATCACGCCATTGCACTGCAGTCTGGGAAACAAGAGCAAAACTCCGTCTTAAAAAAAAAAAAACTTAGCCAGGCATGGTGGCAGGCACCTGTAGTCCCAGCTACTCCAGAGGCTGAGGCAGGAGAATGGCTTGAACCTGGGAGGTGGAGGTTACAGTGAGCCGAGATTGCACTACTGCAATCCACCCTGGGTGACAGAGCAAGACTCTGTTTCAAAAAAAAAAAAAAAAGCAGCAGCAATCTAAACAAGAACTAAATAAAATATTATCATATATAAAATACCTAGGCCTAGTATGTGCCTGGTAGATGGCTGATGTTTAGTAAAAGGGTGTTAAACATGTAGAAATGGTTTATTATAATTCTTACAGCTTGTTACTTTTGAAAAGAAAATACTCGAGACACAAAAACTTCCATCTCAGGGTCTATCTGATTCAGTTTGTGTGCATGCTCTCCCTGCTGTTTCTTCCCTTAAACGGGAATTAAAAAACACTGTTTTTAGACAGTATTCTATTATTCCTATGACCAATGATTTGCAAGTCGTTTATGACTCATCCTCAAATGCATAGCAGTATCTGCAGAAGATACAAAAGTACAATTAAGATGCCTAAAATATTTCTGGAATGAGGCCCTAATTCTTCCCAGTCAAGCTTGTATCCTTTTATCACCATCCAGTTGCTTTTTTTATAAAATGAAAAAGTATAAATTATACAGCAAAAGTCACCTACAAAAGTCAAACTTGTCACCACCTTTCAAATATAAAAATATTACTGTGGCTGGCTTGTTGGGTTATAGAGCATTAGGCCCAAACTCCCTGACATAGTTTATTTTGCCCTTTCTGAGGCAACCACTACTAATCTCTGCAGCCTTGTCTTTCACCACTCCATGCCTTCTCCCAAACTCTCCAAATACACTATACATTCTATGCCCTAAACTCTCATACATACTGTTCCCTCAACCAGAGCTCACTTTTTCTTCCCTCAAGCCCTCCCCCAGCCAGTCTCTTCCCTAATTAATCCTAAACATTAGAATCCAGGTTAAATATTTTGTTATGTCCTTCAGTCTCAGCTTACATGTCACTTCTAAGATTTCCCAGATCTTTTCCTCATCTCCACCACACAAACTTAGGGTTAGGAGCACCTTTTTATATGTTCCTATAACACCTCACATATACACATCTAAGAAAGAAGCTGATAGTGTAGAATTCAACAAGAAAAAGACCACATGCTTACGTGCATTTTACATATATACACATATATACATACATATACACACGAACATTACATTTTATTTCCTAACAAAATTAAAGACTCTAGTAAAATCTCAGAAGCACTACTTGGTGAACATGAACCCTTTCGCCTTTTGACTCTTACTCCATGACGGCCTAATTTCGAAGACTGCCAAAGGATATCAAACACATATAAAAAGTGTTTAAATCTTTCCAATCTGAGGTCATATAATTTAAATAAGATGTTTAAATTAGCAAAATGATTTTAACCTGAACAAAGTTATTTTACAAATGCTTTCACTTTGAAAAATTCAGAAAACACTTTTTGCTGTTTTCTTCAGAGCCTCAAAAATTTGATGTTTGTCAAACTCTTTTTGAATACATTCTCTACTACGTACAAGGATGCATATAACAAAAGTTTCACTGTGGTTCATTACCTATAATTTGAAAAAGCTGCCCTACATCATCAGATTTTTAATCTGAGGGCTCCCCATTTAAATAGATATGCCACTTTCCACTAGGTCCTGATCTACAGGAGAACTGAAGTCATCTCTTTTTCATCTTTGTATTTCATAGTCTATCACACCCTCTGGAAGTAGGGTCTCCAAAAATATTTGTTGAACAACTGAATTTTACCAAGTAGTTCAACAAATCTTTTGTGCACCTACTATGTCCCATGACCCTCATCCTTCTTATTTTATCTCAAATAACGCTAATGATACATACTGTGGGGAGATCAACCAAGGCTTTGTCTTTATCTGAAAAAAAAAAATGTTATATGTTCAGGAATGGGGGATAGGAAAGGTATTCTAAGAGGTAAATGGAATACAGGCAGGTTTTGTAAACAAGATATACATAGAGGACAGAATACATTTATAGAACCTACATCCTGCAATAATAAACTACAAGTTTGGGATCTTTTAAAGAATATTCCATTCATATTGAAGATACGTTATATTTCTAACAAGCAAGATTCTGCTGAAAAGTTAAACTGCGTTTGCACTTCCTGAACAAACCTAATTTCTGGAACTCCCTTAGGCTATGACATTTGTAGTAATGTGTTCAGAGAAATGAATATAGTTTAAGTAAATAGTCAAATAACTGTGACTCAATGATCAATCAAATCTAAGAATGCATTTTTAAAACTATTTTAAGCATAAATGTAAAGAAGTTCACGCAGGGTACTAGTAGAACTCTAATAACCTAATGAAATAAAATATAAAAAGCCATCAATTCATTTCTGTCTTATTGACAACACCTAAATATTCTCCATAATTCTAGAATTATATTCTACCTAATTAAAGCAAATAAAATGCATAGCATGCCAAGAGGGAGGAGAGTTTTTCACAGGTAGCAAATTTCACCAGAAATAAGCTAAGTGCAGACATGTTGGGAAAAATTGTAATCCTAAGGTATTAACTAAATGTAACTGAAAAAAAGACAAAATTCAGCAAGTCATTTTTATTTTTTTGAAAGCATCATAAAATAAATCTCTGCTAAACAGATTTTTAACTATATATTTATAATTAACAATTCTGAACAGACTAAAAACTACATAATAAAGCTAGCACAGTAATTTAGCCTTTGATTTATATTTGAAACACTTTTCTTTCAGTATCCTATTGAGACTCCTCCAAACACTTTTAAATGTTTCCCATAACCCCCTGAGACAACTTGTTTAAATTAATTACATTCACAAACCCCTATGTTCAAATTCACAGTCCCTTCTAATCACAAATTTTCCATCCTCCTCAGAGGTGAACTATACATAGTATACTTAGAAAATATAAAAACATTCTATATTTAAGATCCTTTCCTCTTAAGTCTTACAACAGAGCCCTAGGAAAAGGTCAAAATGTCCAAAGTAACAAACTCCAAGTACTCAAGCAGTAAAGACCTTCAACCATATTCAGTCCTTCTGTTCCCCTTCTTGGAATGCTTTTCCCTAGGATGGAATCTTCTCATCTTTCAAATCTCAGAGATAGTTCACGACACCATCTAGTTATTTTTTATAAGAGCATCCCATTCCTTTCCTTCATTATTTTTTTCCCAGTTTGTAATTACATATTGGATAGCTTGTTTGCTGGTTTATTATCCGTATTCAGTAAGAGAATAATACATAAAGACACGGACTCCATTGCATTGTCAGTGATTATCAAAGCACTCAATAAACACCTGATAAATTAATGCACAGATCTTGTGCTCAGAATAAAGGTCTGAGACACATTGGGATATAGATGATAAATTACCATGAAAACTGATTTTAAAAATTACCAGTGGGACGTCTGTAGGGTTAGAAGAGAGCCTAGAATGAAGAGCTGAAAAGGCCCTATATTTAGAGTTCTGGTAGGATAGGCAAAGGAGACTGTCTCTCTCCTTCAATCCACTTTATGTGTTTTAACTGTGATACGACTATGCCACTTAAGTATGACTGTGTAACTATACTACAAGTATTATTGTCATCACCCCTTATTTCCCTATCGGACGCTTAAGTTTCTTGGAAACAGAAATGATGTCTGCTCATCCCATGACACGCTCAATATATTGCAGGAAGTAAGGTTAAATAATCATGAACCTGGAAAAAGGGCTTCTTACTAGGTAGCTGTGCCCGGCATTTCCGAGATTTCCAACGTGCACCCGCCAACTCCGCCAACCTAAGCGCAGAGCTGCCCGAGCCGCCGATACCCCGGCAGGGGGCGCCGCAGCCTCCTCCAAAGGCCGCTGCCAGCTGCAGTCCCCGCCCCCGGCCCCGCGGTCACCTGCAGCGGCTGCATTCGGGCCTCCGTTTGGCCGGCTCCACCGGCAGCTCCCACAGCCCGTCCGCACTGTCGTCGTCCGCCTCTGCACCCAGGGCAGCCGCCGCCGGCACTGGGCCGCCCTCCTGCCGCTCTTTGGCGTTCGGCGTCTGAGACCTTGAGGCCCCAGGAGGCCGCGCCACGGGCTCCTGGAGTATTCGCGCCTCTTTCTGCGACTCCATGGCGGACACTCCGGTCAGGCCGTGGCATCGAAGCCCGGCTACCGCCAGGGGGCGCCACACGCTGGAGAAACCGGCCCGCGTCGCGTAGCGCCATGCACGCACGCCACGTACAGGGGGCGGGTCTCCGAAGTCCAGGCTCGAGGTTCCACCCTGCCGCTGGGAAGGAACGAGCCGATTGGCCCGTGCCCAGTGGGACCGGGTAGGAAAGTGTGGGCAGCATTGGAGTGCTGGTGAGGTTAAGTAGCCTCACCGGGAGAGGTAAGGCAAACCTCCCCGAGAGCACCCCAGTGCCACGCCCGAATTTAACCCCTTTAAAAGTCAAAATAAAAAGGAATTCTGCATTTTCTGCCTTGGGATGGCAGTTTAAGAATATGCAGGATTTCCACAGTGCATGCATCGCAGTTGCAGCAGCTGATGTACTTATTATTTAAAGGCCAACAAAGGAGAGGTTATATCCACTGGAAACTACTCACAGCTGGTCCGTTTCATTATATGAATTTCCTGCTCTTCTATGGCTTGTGCTAATAAGACATCAAGCACACTATTTTACACTGGACACCAAATATTTCTTAAATTAGGTTTTTAGATTGTCCCGGATCAGGAAGCAATAGGAGAGCTGACCTGGGGTACCAATAGGTTTTATGTATGAGGAAACAAGCCCTAGAAAGGTAACATTGCCCAGTATTTACAACTACCGGATACGGCAGTATAGCACAGTAGCTGTTTTTTAAAAGCCAAAATGAAATCTATGTTAGAATGAAGGCAGAAATGCTTTTTACCCAAGATGGGTGTCGAATTCCTTTTATTTATTAATGCTATGTGTTACTTCCAGCAGTACACAACATTTAAACAGAGAATTAAGCTTGATTTTCATCAATCATGTGAATTAAGTTTAGGAATCACAATTGTCTTAACTCTACAGTTGTAATAGCTTAAATGTGAAGCAAAGTAGACAACATAGAGTAATAGAGCAAATACTGTATTTCTTAAAATGTTTATTTCACTTTTAGATTTTTCAGTCATCTTAAAATCAAGTTTGTGAAGAAAATACCGTGCTGTTGTTTTCAACTATCCTACATTCTTTTCCCTCAGAAATAGCACCTCTCTTTTCCTTTGGAGCATCCTATTTGAGAGAGAGAAAAAGCTGAAACACCCGGCTGGTGATGGGTGTAGAGTGGGAGAAAGAAAGCAATTATGCCATTTGGAATTGGAGGATAAACAAAACCCAGAAACTGTAGGGAAGGAGGTGAATCAGAAAATTCATCTTGGCTGCAGATTTAGGTTGGGGAACCAATTCTTTAACTGCCAAAATTAAATTCTCATGTGACTTATCTTTAAACGAAAGGAAGCTGGTCATCTTTAATTTCAAGAGGCGAAATGTGCTCAAGTCATGTAAGGTCCCTCGACTCCCAGTTGTGTGGTGTGAGATGACAGATGATAAGGAAAAAAAAACTTTTTATCTAAGGAATGCAAGCAGTCATGTCTCACTCTCCCTTGAGCTAAATAATTAGCTCTTGAAGCCACTTGCTATGCAAGCCCTAGACTGACACCAAGTAGCCATAAAATGCCGTATACCCTATTCAACCACATGTATAGCCAATCACTAACTAATGTTATTTCTGCAAATAAATGACATTTCTTGAGAAATAACTTTTGTAATGCCCCCCTCTGCTGATTCATTCTCTTTTCTTTAAAAACTCCAGCCCATTTGTTTCTCCATAGCACTCTCCACGGCAACCTGGAAATATGTCCTAGGCTGCAGTCCTCAACCTTGGCCCAAATAAACTCTCTATATTAATTTTGCTTCTGCTCCTTCCTTTTAGGTTGATGTGAGCCTACTTATTTTGGGCTTCCTTTTTAACACCCCATATCAGATTATTGGCTTTACCCTTCAAAGTATTCAAAATCCAAACATTTATCTTGCCTACTACTTCTGCCCCGGTTCAAGCCCCCATCATCTCTTACATAGAATATTGCCAAAGACCTAAATGGTCTCCTCCTCCATCTCTGCTCCTTATGAAGAAAATCGCCTACAAGTCTATGGTAGAATCAAAGAAAGCTTCCATCCAGGCAGGACACAGAATTGAGAAAGGAGGGTCATTTTTCTCTATGGGAAGCAAGAAATTCACCCAATATCCAGGTTTGTGAACAATGACCTTCAGAAGCCTGAGGAAACTTGCAGATGAAGTTACCACCTTGGGGCAGACCCAGGTATCAGACCATCAGTGACTCAGCTTCTGGGAAGTGCCAAGACACCAGAAAGGGAAGTAAGATACCCTTTATGGGATACAGCCAACTTACTAGTGTCAAGATAATGTATTGAGATGTTAATGTATGTTTTGTTTGTCTCCCAACTTCAGGTAGAAAACCAGACTTTTATGCTCCTTTGCCTCAGGGGAGTTTGGGTAGTAAAGACTGAGGACAATCTTGGGACCATGCCTGGGAAAAGGACCATCCTGGGAAAAGGAGATCCTGTTACTGGAAGAGGAAAGGGCCTCAGTAGTGTAAGGGATTGAATATCGTGCCAGGCCTGCAGTATGAGGATTCGGCATTGTATAAGATTTGATTTAAGTGAAATAAAAACATGGTATTTATTGCTGTATTCATTTTCTATCACTGTGAAACTAATAACCACAAATTTAGTAGTTTTCTCCTTTTTTTTTTGAGATGGAGTCTTGCTCTGCTGCCCAGGCTGGAGTGCAGTGGTGCGATCTGGGCTCACTGCAACCTCCGCCTCCCGAGTTCAAGCAATTCTCCTGCCTCAGCCTCCCAAGTAGCTGGGACTACAGGCTGCACACTGCCACATCCAGATAATTTTGTATTTTTAGTAGAGACGGGGTTTTACTGTGTTGATCAGGCTAGTCTTGAACTCCAAGCTAGGTGATCCGCCCGCCTCGGCCTCCCAAAGTGCTGGGATTACAGGAGTGAGCCACTGCACCCGGCCACTTATTTTTCTTTTAAGTGAAAACCAAGTTTATTAGGAAAGTAAAGGAATAAAGAATGGCTACTCCTTAGGCAGAGCAGCAGCTTAGGCTGCTCCACCAAGGAGAGTTATTTCTTGATTATATATTAAACAAGGGGTGGATTATTTATGAGTTTTCTGGGAAAGGGGTGGGCAATTTCCAGGACTGAGGGCTCCTCCCCTTTCCAGACCATATAGGATTACCTCCTGACATTGC
The DNA here is from genome assembly GCF_003255815.1 of Theropithecus gelada. Lineage (NCBI taxonomy): Eukaryota > Metazoa > Chordata > Mammalia > Primates > Cercopithecidae > Theropithecus > Theropithecus gelada. The sequence goes on from NC_037673.1 coordinate 115,535,464, forward strand.
CTTGGCATTTGCAAACTGTCATGGTGCTGATGGGAGTGCCTTTTAGCATACTAATGCATTATAATTAGCATATAATGAGTGCTGAGGACGACCAGAGGTCACTTTCTTGGCCACATTGGTTTTGATGCAATTTGACCAGCTTGTTTATCACATCTTTATGATCTGTACCTTGTGCTGACCTCCTGTCTCATCCTGTGGCTTAGAATGCCTAACCTCCTAGGAATGCAGCTCAGTAAGTCTCAGCCTTATTTTACCTAGCCCCTATTCAAGATGGAATTGCTCTGTTTCAAACGCCTCTGATATATTTCCCACCTCCCTTTTATAAGAGAACCCTTAATGCTAAGCATTGTAGAGGGACAAAGATCCATCTGTAGCTTCTTCAGGCTGAATAGGGGTGATGATATTCCTGCCTAACTACTAGGATCTCTTGTATTTGGGGTAGAGAGGAGCTCAGTCAGAAAGCATCAGTATGGTGAGGGCCATCCATAACTCTGACAAAAGGCGATATCTGGAAGATTAATAAGTGTTTGCTTTAAGATAACATTGAGTAAACTTATCCTGAATTCTTACATGGAGAGTACAGCAGCAATATATTCCACAACAGTAAAGCAAAATAAGCAAAATTATCCCAAGTAAACTAGATAAAAAATCTTTTCATGAACTGGGCAATTTGAAACCAAGCTGATATAGTGTCACTACCTGATTCCAGTATATGCCCAGAATTAGAATATTGATCTAGATTTTTATATTATCCATCCCCCTTATTTCATTTGAGCAGCAGCCAGAGATCACTGATTGGTTCACAGGAATAAGCAGTCAGTCTAGATTTCAGGGGAAAAAAATTCTCAAAAAGAACTGATGAGGTTAGAATCTAATAACAATTGTACCATAGTTCTTGAAACATAGTTTTTCTCTCTTCAGTCTCCCATTTTTACTAAATACAAATTATGGTAAACCGATTTGCCTTATTATACTTGGCCTGATTATTTGTATAAAGTGCAGCAAGAAGAATTATTTGCCACATAGGCTTATTTTAATTGCTTTTGATGGAACTTTTATTCCATCAAAGAAATCTTAGATAAGACTTTTTTTAAAAGCCCAACCCAGCTATGGGGTTGTGCTGTCAAATACCTATGAGTTGGGTAAGTTCCTCTTCTCTTGAAGTCACAAGATAATCTGGGGCTCCTGGGCCTGTCAAAAACTGACATTCTTTACTTATCACAAGTCCGGAACTCTATACAGGTACTATATAGACAAGGTATGAGGTGAGGGCAGTTTCCCAAGAGGCTTTTATTGGCTTTGTAAGTCAAATTTGATTCCTTAAAAGAAAGCATGCCATTCCAGTCAAAACCTTGGTAAGGTAACCAGTGTATCCAATTGTGTCCTATTACAAAAGAAAACAGATACTTATTGCACTTATGCAAATAACTATATTGCCATAAGTTAAGAATGCTGGCAAATAATTTCCAATTCTGGAGAAATCAGGTAGAGATAAATAAATATGCTCCAAATTTTGTTTACAGGAATAGACTTTACTCAATTGTTAAAAGCTGTAAGTAGCTTGAAAGTTTTCTTGGCTCTGAAAAACAAAACAAAGTATCAGCAATGTTTTAAGCAAAAAAGTCAAAAAGATTACTTCAGTCTTCTATTAGTTCAGTCTATGCAATTAACTCCTGTTCTGCTTGATATTCATGAACATTTCAGCTCTCCATGAGAATCCTGAAAGTTTTTTCTTCTACTCTAATGTTACAATATCCAAAGTTATTAGAAATGTGCACTTAAGAGCACCTGTCAAAGTCCTATAGCTGATTATAAACCATCTTTTGAAGAGGATCAAAATAAGACAATTGTCTGTGGATGACAAAGTCTTAGGACAGCCACTATTAAAAACCACAATTGAAAAGAAAATTTGGTTACTTCTGTAGCATACAACAATTTTACATAACAATTATAACTATTAATAACATACACTAAGTCATATTAGAATTATAAGAGTTTACATGATTTTGGAATACATACCAATTACATTTATACAAGTACAGCCTGAAGAAAGCCAAACACTATTTTATATTTGATAACACTTCCTGTATGATTTTTATTTTTATTTATATTTTTGAGACAGAGTCTCACTCTGTCACCCAGGCTGGAGTGCAGTGGTGCAATCTCAGCTCACTGCAACCTCTGCCTCCTGGGTTCAAGTGATTCTCCTGCCTCAGCGTCCCAAGTAGCTGGTATTACAGGCAAACACCACCACACCCAGCTAATTTTTGTGTTTTTAGTGGAGACAAGGTTTCACCATGTTGGCCAGGCTGGTCTCGAACTGCTGACCCCAGGTGATCCATCTGCCTCAGTCTCCCAAAGTGCTGGGATTACCAGTGTAAGCCACCATGCCTGGCTCTACATGATTTTTATACCAAATAAGCCAAATATGTCTCTGTAGAACTTTAGGGGACCTAATATCTAAAAGATTAATTGGGTCAGAAAAAGACATAAGTTAGAGTATGATTTTGGAAAGTTTGTCAGACATCAAAGGTTTAAAACACAATATCACAAAATACAATCCCAGGCCACCATAAGTTATTCATTCAGGCAAAATGATGACTTAAAAATATTTTTAAAGGCAAAAACCTTTATTCATTAAGAGGGAAGACTTAGCTTTCTAAACAATCTGAGTTTTTTTTTTCTTTCCTTTCTTTTTCCTATATTTTATTTAAAAGGCAAGCAAAAATCTTTCTTTTTTCTTTGATAGTACGTGGAAATCTTGTTCAAGAGAGAAAGCCAAATTTTACCCTTTGCATTAGTGTACTGTTAATGTCAACCCCAATCTTTAATAAAACTTTACAGACAAATCTATCCAATTTTCATGTCTGGCCATAAGGTAAGATTCTCATGAACCTTTTATAAATCTTTACAAATTTTTGTTAAAGAACAGATTAGTGCTATAAGAAAAACCTATCGTGCTTCTATTCCAATGTTCAAATTATGAAAAAACTGAATACCCTTTTAACTTTAGCCAATATGTTCACACATAGAATTTCTTTTACAAGATTAATCTTTCACAAACTTTCCACAACTTACTCAAACCTTCAGCTTTATTTTACTTAACTTAAAACAATCCTGTAACCCTTTAGGCACACACAAAAAAACTACATTCCCATGACATCTTATAATCTTTTTTTTTTTTGAGATGGAATCTCACTCTGTCACCCAGGCTGGAGTGCAGTGGCACAATCTCGGCTCACTGCAAGCTCCGCCTCCCAGGTTCACGCCATTCTCCTGCCTCAGCCTCCCAAGTAGCTGGGACTACAGGTGCCTGCCACTACGCCCGGGTAATTTTTTTTGTATTTTTAGTAGAGGTGGGGTTTCACTGTATTAGCCAGGATGATCTCAATCTCCTGCCCTCATGATCCACCCGTCTCAGCCTCCCAAAGTGCTGGGATTACAGGTGTGAGCCACCGCGCCCGGCCGACATCTTACAATCTTTTATAAAAAACACATTTCACTTTCCTTACACATCTTGCATGTAAAGCTGTTTTTATTTCCAAGATTTGTAAAGTCATGTGAACTAAAAGGCATTACAGTTTTTACTTTTCTGACAAAATATTTGAGTTAAGCATGTATTATTTTTAAAACAAAGAAAGCTCTTTCATATGTAAACATCACATACACAGCCAGGCACGGTGGCTCATGCCTGTAATCCCAGCACTTTGGGAGGCTTAGACAGGTGGATCATGAGGTCAGGAGTTCGAGACCAGCCTGGCCAACATGGGGAAACTCCGTCTCTACTAAAAATACAAAAATTAGCCAGGTATGGTGGTGGGCGCTTGTAATGCTAGCTACTCAGGAGGCTGAGGCAGGAGAATTGCTTGAACCCAGGAGGTGGAAGTTGCAGTAAGCCGAGATCATGCCACTGCACTCCAGCCTGGGTGACAGAGCAAGACTCCATCTCAGGGGAAAAAAAGATAAATAAATAAACATCACACACACATCACATATAAATATAGACAGAAGAAGATCCAGTAATTTTAAGATTTTTCATTTGCCAGTTTTTTAATTACTGACTCCAGGGTGGAGCCCTTGGGAGGAACAGGGCCAGGAAAACATGAAGTTTCTATGGCCTGATAAGCAGGCACAGCTGAAAGGCAAAACATCCCTCAGAATTAAGGGTCTCCTTTTTTACCAGATCCTGTATCCCAAAGAAAGAGAAATGCTGTGGAATAAGTGCAGTGATTTTTGCCATGCATTTCATTGCAAAGCAATACAAAACCAATCAGCCCATTCTGTGATTAGCCCATCTTTCATGAGAGCCTTATCTCTCAGTAGGGTGTAGGGACATTTTCATTTCTTTTAGGTAGCTAAAGGCATGTTTCTCTAATCCAAACACGCAAAGAGCTATCTCCCCATAACCGCCATTAGCCAGCCCCAGAAGTACATTTCCTATCTGGTTATTATACACCAAAGCTCTCTCATAGTGCGAAGTAATTTCTGCTTCCCCCAAAAGTCAAAACCATGATATAAGGCAATGCAAAATAGAACAGAGCTTTAGATTTTGAGAAGGATTTATCTGCTTTCAATTCCAGGGATTTCATGAGGACAACAGAGGTTTTTCCCAAAACAGTGTCTGTGGTGCCTCCTCTGTTTTTCCCAAGGAGTCCCAGGCTGTTAAAGCTTGAATATCCACTTTTAAATAAGCTGATTTTTAACCATAGTGCTCTTTAAAAAATCTTTTTAAGTCTCTTATTACATGACTTTAGCCAGGCCAAACAGCCAATATTTTTGTGCTCAGAGAAAGGAAAATTCAAGACAGTTAGTAGAGGGGAAGAGAATCAACAAATAGTGAAGGTCACACGGACAAACCAGAAAGGACTCATTCCCTAAGCCAGGAATTGAACCCTGAACCTCGGCCACCATTAAGAAAAGATAAAGCCTTAACCGCTAAACTACAGCACTGGGCAGTTTCTGATGCTTTTTCCCAGAAGGAGCCTAAAGCAGCTAATTTTGTGCTTGCAATGGGTTTTAACTGCTCAAGACAACTTTTAGAGCTAACTATGACATGAACCCCAAAATTCCTGTTCCCTGGAAGGGGGAGACCAAGCAAAAGTACTGCCACATGGTTACAAGGTCAGGCTCCCAAGGACATTTTTCAATGTGTGGTCTCTGGGCAAGATGTTTGTTCTGAGTAACAGAAAAGAAAGGGAAAGGAAAGGGAGAAAAGCATTGCCTGAGACAGGGTGGGGAAGGCAAGGCACCCAGGGAGGCCAGAGAAAGACCCACCCAATGCAGTGACACTGAATCAAAAATTCAGGCAGCCACTTGTCAGTTGAAGAGGGATCTTTTCCAGCAGCCCCATCAGCTCTAAAGTTTCTCCCTTTGGGGAGGAAAAAGCTCCCCATGCCCCACGGTCCTGTACATGACTAACACTGTCACCCATAGCCTTCAGCAAAGAATGCAAGGCAGATTAATCCGAAGAGAATAGTGGTTAACTTCCCATAATACCAAATCTATTTTTAACCAAAAGGGACTTTACTGAGAGGGTGGCCTCTAACCCCATAAATCTTAGGAAGGAGTCTAACCTTCCTAAGTTCAGCCTTGACTCCAAGTTTGGTCAAGCATCCTTGCCTTTTATTAAGAGGGGCTTTTAACCCACTCTGTCTTAGGAGAGACTCTAACTCCCCTAAGTTGGGCCTCTAACCCAATCCTATCCTTTACCCAGTTACCCCACCACTCACCCAAAGTCAGCCAATCGGGTGCTGCAGTCTGTTTCCTTTGAGTCCAGGGTCTCCTCTTTGGGGTTCATCAGGAAGATGTTACTGGAAAGGGGTCCTGATCCAGACCCCAAGAGAGAGTTATTGGACCTCACACAAAGAAGAGTTTGAGGCAAATTCATAGAGTAAGGTGAAAGCAAGTTTACTAGGAAAGTAAAGGAATAAAGAATGGCTACTCCATAGGCAGAGTAGTCAATTTAGTGGCTTTTTAACAGATACTTTTTTCCTCCACCTCCTCCTACATATACATACATTATTTATCTTACAACTCTGTATGTCAGAAATCTGACATACATCCCACAGGACTAAAATCTAGATACTGGCAGGCTGGATTCCCTTGGAGGCTCTAAGGGATAATCTATTTTCTTGCTTATTTAGGTGTTGGCAGAATTCAGTTCCCTGTGGTGGTTATTTTCTTGGTGACTGTCAGCTAAAGGCTAGTCTCAGCTTCTAGAGGTAACCCACGTTCTCTGGCTCATGGCCCCCATCCTCCATCTGTGAAGCCAGCAGGGGCAGGTTGAGTCCTTCTCATGTTCGGAATCTCTCCTGCCCCTTTTTCCATCACATCTTTCTAACCAACTCTCTGCCTTCCTTTTCCACTTCCGTTTCTACCCAGATAATCCAGGATAGTCTCCGTATGTTAAAATCAAATGGTTAGCAAACCTAATCCCCTTTTGCTGTGAAGTAGCATATTCACAAGGTTTTATACCAGAGGACAAAGATCACAGGGCTCAAAATTCTGCCCACCATAAATTTGCTCACCGGAACTCCTGCTTGCAAATTCATACAAACTACGTATGAAAAAAATGGAAATAAATATACCAAAACAATCAATATTTCTATCAAGATACTGAGATTAAAGGTCTGGGTGTGGTTTTCTTATATCTTACAAATATTCTACACAATGACATGTAAACACTATTTTTAGAAGAAGAATATGGAACATTAACTAGACATCAAAATCTAACAATGGTCTGATTAATACCAAGTTATGTAAGTAGAAGATAGTTTCTATTAATTCCATTATTTGGTTTGCTTGCTGACCTTTCCTTAATAATGTATTTCTTTTTTTTTTTTTTTCTTTTTTGAGATGGAGCCTTGCTCTGTCACCCAGGCGGGAAATGCAGTGGCATGATCTCAGCTCACTGTAACCTCTGCCTCCCAGGTTCAAGCCATTCTCCTCCCTCAGCCTCCCAAGTAGCTGGGATTACAGGTGTGTGCCACCATACCTGGCTGATTTTTGTATTTTTAGTAGAGACAGAGTTTCACCATGCTGTCCAAGCTAGTCTTGAACTCCTGACCTCAGGTGATCTGCCTGCCTCAGCATCCCAAAGTGCTGGGATTACAGCCATGAGCCACCATGCCCAGTCATATTTCTAATTTTTTAATGTGAATTAGTAGTGAGTCCAGCGATGCTAATATTTAATGCAAGGTCCTCACGTACACCTATCGTGATTATTTTTATATATAAATTATTCTTAAGTGACTTTGTTGCTGATCGAGAGATGTCCTTCTTTCTGTCAACCTCCAGGCTGAGATAGTTTTTCTCAGGGCAGGGACTTCCTTCACAGCTTCATGCCTTTCACCCTTTCACCCAAATTGTCACCAATATGTCCTGAACCATTTCTTCATTAGTTTATACCATTGGTATAATTCTTGTCTTTTTGTTTCTTTAAGTTTCCTGACACTAGCTATCTATAAAAATGTCTTTTTCTGCCTGATTTTCCTCAGGGATCTGTTCTAATTTTTGTATTTTTTGGCTGTGCAGTGTTGCTTTTACATTTTCTTAAAATTCTAGGTTAATTAAATTGGATATTTATTACGTCTTCTTTTCACATGTGAAGACCCACTATATTATTTCTTATCCGTACATAGAATATATAATCTTAAAATAATCTTAGTTTTCTGCCTGCAGGAATTTTTTTTAGAGGAATGTTTCCTAGGCTGAACTAGAACTCCTGGCCTCAAGCAATCTTTCTACCTCCTGATTAGTGGGAATTATAGGCACCAACTGCTGCACCCAGCAAAGGATTTTTTTTTCTTTTTTTCTTTTTTCTTTCTCTATCTTGGTGAATACAGGGATTATTTTTTAAAGCACTTTATTTGCTTGGATTTGTTTGTTTCACCAATCAGTTTTATAACAGGATATATATAATATTATGTAAATATATATTATATATTATATATTATATAAATTTATATATTGTATATTATATAAATTTATATATATATATTTTTTAGGCAGAGTCTCACTCTGTCACCTAGGCTGGAGTGCAGTGGCTTGATTTCCCCTGGGGTCAAGCCATTCTCCTGCCTCAGCCTCCTGAGTAGCTGGGACTATAGGTGCACACCACCATGCCCAGCTAATTTTTGTATTTTTAGTAGAGACAGGGTTTCATCATGTTGGCCAGGTTGGTCTCAAACTCCTGACCTCAAGTTACCTGCCTGCCTTGGCCTCCCAAAGTGCTGGGATTACAGGCGTGAGTCACCACACCCAGCCAATTTTATATTTTGAATTAAATATTCCTACTGGGAGTTTAATAATTAAAATTTTAAAACCAAATTCTGATGACTGGGAATTTAACTTAACTATCTGAATGAAATACAAATTAACTCCATTACTAGAATCATCTAATTCTCAAACAAGAATGGAATTTAAAGATTGTGTAGCACAGTAATCCTCTAGCCTGGCTCACATTGGAATCACGTGAGGAACCCCCAGGCCAATTAAATTAGAACCTGGTATGGGGGAAACTTGCAGGCATCAGTACTTCTAGGAAATCTGTCTTGTAGCTTGAATTGAAAACCACTGATGTAATCTAAGATTTTACTTCTACGGATGAGAAAGCTAAAACTCAGAGAGGAAAATGACCAGGTAGAAAATTCAAGCCTCCTGACTTCAAACCTATTGAGTTTTCTACTCCACAGATTGTTCTCCATCTTTGAGGTGTTCGAAGGTTTCTCTAGAGCATTCATACCTGTTCATAAAGTTCTAGGTTCTACCTCAAACCTAATGAAACAGAATTTGTCACTCCTTAGGTAATCAGATGAGCACCAAAGTTGAGAACCATTGCAAGTTACCTAAAGTGATGAGGTTTTTATCATATGAAAACAATATAACTTACATTTCTCTCTTCCATTTTTTAAATTGATGGCTCTTTGTTTTTGTTAGATGACATATTGCTACTGTTTTTTAATGTACCACAATCCAACTTGGGGGACATTTTCAACACAGCAGTAATTCATTACCACAACCACTCTTCTTTCCTTTGTTTTTCCTCCCCTTTTGTAGTCCTAAATTCTACAAGATGTTGAACTGAGGCAGTAAGTAATTGAACTGGAAAAATATGATGCAAAATGATTAAAACTAGAATGTCTAAATAGCTACAAAGGCCTTGGCAGATACAATTGTTTAATCAGTCTAGAAAAATATAATTTAATTAATAGTTCAGTAAGTCTTAGCAAGAAGAACATTTATGAAAACTTTCGCCGGACGCGGTGGCTCATGCCTGTAATCCCAGCACTTTGGGAGGCCGAGGCGGGTGAATCACGAGGTCAGGAGATCGAGACCATCTTGGCTAACATAGTGAAACCCCGTCTCTACTAAAAAAAATACAAAAATTAGCCGGGTATAGTGGCGGGCACCTGTAGTCCTAGCTACGCAGGAGCCCAGGCAGCAGAGCTTGCAGTGAGCCGAGATCATGCCACTGCACTCCAGCCTGGGTGACAGAGCGAGACTCCGTCTCCAAAAAAAAAAAAACTCTCCATTTGTCAGACACTATACTAACCACTTTACATGTAATCCTAAAACTATCTCATAATCTTAGGATTAACCCTATAAGGTAAATATTATGTTTACCTCTACAAAGAGAAAGACTAAAGAACAGAGAGGTTAAGTAACACCAGGCACAGTGGCTCACACCCGTAATCCCAGCACTTTGGGAGGCCAAGACAGGAGGACCACTAGAGGCCAGGAGTTCGAGACCAGCCTGGCCAACATGGCAAAACCCAGTCTCTACTAAAACTACAAAAATTATCCGGGTGTGATGGCAGGCACCTGTAATCCCAGCTACTCGGAGGCTGAGGCAGGATAATTGCTTGAACCTGGAAGGTGGAGGTTGCAGTGAGCCGAGATCTTGCCACTGCACTCCAGCCTGAGCGACAGAGCAAGACTTCATCTCAAAAAAAAAAAAAAAGAGAGAGATTAAGTACCTTGGTCACGGTCACACAATAGTAACTTTCAGAATTTATAAATTGGAATCATTAACAAAGATGTCCAATGCCAAGGAACTTGTCTGTCTCCTTAAAAGCACTGAATAGAAACAAATAGTTCTAGAAGTTAGCAGTATTAAGTACAAAGAAAAACTGCTGAGAAGGCACTGAGCTACTTTCATTTCCTATACTTTATATTAACTCAATTTTTCAAGACTTCTGGCTCTCCTCATGATTTTCTGGAAATTTTAGCTTCAAAACTTGACTCAGGAACAAAATAGAAGCCCTGAATAGACCAATACCTTGAAAAATGTGTCAAAGAACTGCCTCCAGTATACTCTAGGCTCAAGTAATTCTGCAAATGCATAATTTCAAACATTAAAAGATTAAATGTGATTAAAACTGTCTTGGAAACATGGAAAGCTATTCAGTTATTTATTTTATTTTATTTTATTTTATTTTATTTTATTTTATTTTATTTTGTTTTATTTTATTTTATTTTATTTTTGAGGCAGAGTCTCACTCTATCACCCAGGCTGGAGTACAGTGTCATGATGATGGCTCACTGCAGCCTTAAATTCCTGGATTCAAGTGATCCTTCTGCCTCAGCCTACCAAAGTGCTGGGAGTACAGGCATGAGCCACCATGCCTAGCTCAGATCTTGGTTTCTAATATACTGAAATATATTAGTTTATATTTAATGCTGTTTAATTAAAGGAACAAGCGTTCTTTGGAGAAATGGTCAATTCTAAAAATGGGGCAGGAAATAAACAAGATAAGGCTTGAGAATCTTGTAGTGCCAGAAAGTAAGAAAGTATAAAAATAAACATAATTTTAAATCATTCAAAAGCATAATGATGGAGGTACATCAAAGGGACAGAGAAGCCAATGGAAAGAGCTCCCAGTGACCAATGCTGGAACAATTTGAGCCACAAAATAGTTTAATAAATACTGAGTCTGGGCACAGTGGCTCATGCCAGCACTTTGGGAAACCAAGGTAGGAGAATTGCTTGAGCCTAAGTGTTCCAGACCAGCCTGGGAAACATAGTGAGACCTTGTCTCCACAAAAAATTTAAAAAATTAGCTGGGTATAATAGCATGCACCTGTAGTCCCAGCTACTTGGGAGGCTGAGGTGGGAGGATTGCTTGAGCCCAGGAGGTTGAGGCTGCCGGGAGCCGTGATTGCGCCAGTGTACTCCGGTCTGAGCAAGACACTGTCTCAAAGAAAAAAAAAAAAAAAGAAATATTGGATTATAACCCAATGTGTAAAATGAAAACCCATGAGTTTATAGTGATATAAATAAATAATTGAATAAATAAATGTGGGAGGAAAAACAAATCTCCCATGCAGAAGAATCCCAAGTAATTTATGTAGGTACTCCATTCTCAAGGAGGGGGAACATAATTCCTCACTCCCTAAGAGTGGTCTGTGCATGGTAACTTTCTTCCAAAGAATACAGAATGGAAAGGGGGTGGGAAGAGAGTAATTTTTCAGTGGAAAAATTTGACAAACACTAACTCATGGTCAACATGAGCACTATAAGTCATGATGGTAGTGTGTGCCCTTGTACCATGTGATGAAAATGGCAATTGGTCTCTGTGGTCTTACTTCCAAAACCCATAACCCCAGTCTAATTATGAGAAAAACACCAGACAAATCCCAATTGTGGGGTATTCTATAAATTATCTTATCACTACTGCTCAAAACTGTCAAGGTTATTAAGAACAAAGCAAAACAAAAGTCTGAGAAACCATCACAAACAAGAGAAGCCAAAGAACACGTGATTAGCAAATATAATGTGGTACCTTGGATGGAATCCTGGAACAGAAAGAGGACATTAGGTAAAAACAAAGGACAACTGAATAAAGTATGGATTTTAGTTAACAATAATGTATTAATATTGGCTCATAAATTATGATAAATGTACAAGACTAACTTAAGATGTTTATAATAGAGAAACTGGATACTGGATATGTAGTAACTTTCTCTACTATCTTCACAATTTTTCTGCAAATCTAAAACCAATCTGAAAAATATTTATAGTTTTAAAAAAGATAATTGTGGGCAGTTAAAACATAAACTAAAACAAAAGTTATCTTCCATAATAGAAACATGAAATACTTAGGACTAATCCTAATAGGAAATTAATAAGACCTATGGGATGAAAAGACATAAAACTTCAGAGTGTGCTCGCTTCAGCAGCACATATACTAAAATTGGAATGATACAGAGATTAACATGGCCCCTGCACAAGGATGATATGAAGGAATTAAAAATTAAAAAAAAAGAAAAACCAACTTCACTAAGTGATGTGAACGTTTTTAATAACTAAAAGTGTATAGCATTTGCCTCTATAGAAAACTGAATATCACTCCCACGTTGTTTCTTCCCAAACTATATAATGTTAATTCAATCCTAAAAGGGGTTTATTCACTGCTGGTGAAAATGTAAAATGGTAGTACTATGGCAGTTTCTTAGGATTCAAATATATACCTACCTTTGGACCCAGCCCTTTTACTCCTCTTCAAAAGAAATGAAAATACATGTTCACACAAACACTTGTAATTAAATGTTCATAGTAATTTTATTTGCAATATCCCTCTCAGTGGGGACTGCTACAATAAAAATACCATATACTGCAGAAATTTATTCCTCACAGTTTTGGAGGATGGGAAGTCTAAGATTAAGCCACAGGCAGATTCAGTTTTTGGTGAGGTCCCACTTCCTGGTTCATAGACAGATGGCCATCTTTTCATTGTTTCTTCACACAACAGAAGAGGCAGAGGAACTCTCTGAAGCCTTTTTAATAAGGACAGTAATCCTATTCATGAGGCCTCCAGCCATATGACCTATTATCTCCAAAGGTCTCACCTCCCAACAACCATATGACCTATCATCTCCCAAAGGCCCCCACTCCAAACACCGTCACATTGGGGATTAGTTTTCAACATATGAATCTTGGGAAGACACAAACATTCAGCTTATGGCCATCTTAAAACTGGGGGAAAAATCAGAAATATTCATCAGTAGATCAGTGGATAAAGAATATGGTATATCTATACAAATGGAATAATACCCAATAACAAAAGAGGAATTAACTACTAATAACTGCAACAATATTGTTGAATCTCAAAATCGTTGTGCTGAGTGAAAGAAGCCAGACACACCATATAATTCCACACATAAAAAGTTCTAGAAAATGCAAACTAGCATATACTGACAGAGAACAGATCAGTGGTTGCATAGAGCCAAGGGCAGAAGTGGGGTTATATGCAAAGTGGCTCCAGAAAACAGAGGTGACAGAAATGTTCCATACATTGTGTAATACAAGTTTCACAGGGGTTATACATCTGTCAAATATCGCCAAATTTTACCTTTTAAATATATGCAAGTTATACATACATTTGTATGTATGTAAGTTATACCTCCAAAAAGTTTTTTAAAAACCTAAATCAGGTGGGGGGCCAGAGATGGCAAAATAATTTTTTCTTATTTGAGAATAGGAAAGAAAAAAAATTTTATAAAAGGTAACGAGGCCGGGCGCGGTAGCTCAAGCCTGTAATCCCAGCACTTTGGGAGGCCGAGACGGGCGGATCACGAGGTCAGGAGATCGAGACCATCCTGTCTAACCCGGTGAAACCCCGTCTCTACTAAAAAAATACAAAAAACTAGCCGGGCGCGGTGACGGGCGCCTGTAGTCCCAGCCACTCGGGAGGCTGAGGCAGGAGAATGGTGTAAACCCGGGAGGCGGAGCTTGCAGTAAGCTGAGATCCGGCCACTGCACTCCAGCCTGGGCGACAGAGCCAGACTCCGTCTCAAAAAAAAAAAAAAAAAAAAGGTAACGAGTGGGTCCTGTCAAATGAAAAGCAAATCCAGATTTAGTAAGGACACACTTTGTTGGAAGGATTATTATAAGAGGAAAAGGGTCTCTTTCAATAGGAGAAGGAGAGCTATTGCAATAATAGGAACTATTTGCCATAATACCTGCAAGCTTCTCAAGAGTTAGGTGAAAAGAGGTTTTCTCTTATAGAGAGGAGTAAACTAGATTAGAAAGATTTGGATGTGGGCAAGTGGGATAAGAGAATGGGGTTAAAGAATGTTTTACCCTGAAGTCAGCCTTCTCTCCAGAGCTGCTGTTGAAGAGGGGTTACATGCTGACTCAGACTGAGGATGGGCCAAGGTTCAAGGACCTGGGGAATAGACAGAATAACTTAACCAAAGTGTGATTAACAAGCATTTTGTTCCCACTGATCATTAGTACAAACAAGTTTAGTTAATCATTTATGAGGCAAAGAGTGGGAATTTGGAGTCTGTTTCTGGCCTTGTCATAGGTGAACAAGGCAGTATACATGAGTTTTATCTAAATTATATGGGGAAAGGTGCTTCTTTTCAGCAAGGCCTTTCTGAAACACAAAAGGGTGGGGGATTTCTCCATCTTTGCTCTTTTCCAGGAGCACAGAACTTAGGTAAAATTCAACACTGTCAGTTTCTTCTAGACAAGGCTTCCATGTTGCACAATTCTAGAGGGCATTTTATTCTTTCCCAGATAGGCATATAAAGATATGGTAATTAAGACTAATCAATTGAAAAAAATAGATAACTCTTGAAGAGAATTTATTACAGTACACAGAACAACCTAAAACATGATAAAAAAAAATTTAATACCCATCAATGAAAAAAAATCACATATTATTAAAAGTATGACATTGCCGGGATGCCCGCTTCACACGTGCAAGGGTGACAGGAGCCATGGGGGCTACGGGGATGAGCCACATGCTGGCCTCTTTCTTTGACCTAGACAACATGCTCATCGACATGGCCGGGGCAAGCAGGAGAGACCTGTCGGAGGTGTTAAAGTTCTTACAACCAAAATATAATTCTAAGAAAAGGCTGAAATCATCTGTGATAAAATTCAAGCTGAACTCAGGAAGGAATGTTTTCATCCTTACAGTACATGCATTACTGATCTAAGGACTTCAATTGGGAAGAAGCAATCGAGGAAACAAAAGATGGTGCCGCCAATAGAAAATTAACTGAAGAATGTCACTTCCTTGGGAAATCTACATGTTTACAGCTTATGACACTAGCAGAAAATATCAAAGTCATGCTCTCTGAACTTCGAAAGGAGGCCCGCCTACTTTTATTAAGGAATGGGGACAGACAGACCCAGAGAGAGAAGATTGAGGCTTGTGCCTGTCAGTCGTATTTCCACACTATTGGAGGTGGAGAGTAGAGAGAGAAGCCAGCACCATCCATATTTTATTACTGCTGCAGTCTTCTCAAAGTACAACCTGGGGACTGTGTGACAGTCAGTAACACATTAGAAACCGACGTCCAAGGAGGCCTCAGTGCAGGATTGAAAGCAATGGTCTGGATCAATAAAAATAGAACAGTGCCACTGAAGTCTTCCCCAGTTCTGCATTACATGGTTTCTTCTGTGCTGGAGTTACCTGCTCTCTTACAAAGTATACACCACAAAGTCAGTACGTCCAGTTAAAGCACATAAAAGGGCATGATTATAAACTTTAGAATCAATTTGCAGAGTTTGAACTAAGAAAAGTTAGGGCATTCCACTTACTATGGTCCAGAATAACTATACTTATGATTTAATGATGAATATTGCAAAGGTCCTCCCAACCCTATTGCTTTTAAGTTTTAACAAACAACCATTGACTGGTATTTATATCTGAAAATTCAGATTGCATTAATAGAAAGTAGTATAGCCCAGAAAATTTGAGGAAACATATTATTTGTTAGTCTGTAACAGGAGATTTTTAAAATAATTTTATTAATCTTTTAGTATCTTGGCTGCATGATACCAAGCAGGCTAGCTTACACATGGATGCACAAATGCCAAGTTTATCTTCTGGCTTAAAAATACATATTTTTTAAAAATAGATTTTCTAAAACACATAATAGATTTATCACAGCAACTGAATCTGGTTAATATGAAATAAGTTCTAAGTCACATGCAAATCAAGGTATTTCATCATGAAATTATTTTGCATGTTTTTAAAACATAAAACATAATTTTGCCTACTTTGGAGGTATACTTCCTTTTCTATTATGAATCTGATTTTTTGGCATGACCTTTTTTTTTTTTAGAGGAGGATACAATTTTTTTTTTCTGGTGTGTGATAGATTTCTCCAGTTAAAAAAAAAAAAGAAAAAAAAAAAAAACTTAAAATCTACACATGGTCGGCTGGGCGGAGTGAGACGGCTCACCTGAGCGTGGCTGGGCCCAATCCTGGGCTAGGGCTGGGGCTGGGAATGGGGTGCAGTGAGGCTGGGGGCCGGCCCTGAGCTCATCCTGCGTGTGGGAAGTGGGGCTCAGGGGGCGCCAGAGCTGGAGGCGGAAGCGTGAAGTTAGCACTGAGTGGTCGAAGAGAACCTGGGCTGAGCAGACGTGGCCAGTTATCACCAAGAAGGGCAGATGCAGCTGCCCCTAGTTGACGCCATTCGTTTATGTCTCATCGATACTTTCTCATCTAGCATTTGCAAGGCTTGAGTCAAGCTGTGCCGTGGCACGCTATCAGGGAGTTACTTGATCCTTCCCGCCAGAAGAAACTTATGTTGGGAAATCAACACCAGCTAGTGTGCTTCTCTGTAAAGGCTCAACGTATACGACAGATTTCACATGCGCAGAGGCTGTTGAGCAGGCTTCATGTGCGCTGCAGTCAGAGGTCACCTCTTTCTTTGTGGATCGGATGGGTCCTTGGGTGTCCTCTCTTCACAAACTTCATCATCTTCCTCATCTTTTTGAATACGATTGTATTGATAGTTGAAATAGAATTGCTGGAATCCGCAAATACCTAACTGTGGCCATTGAAGCTGACCTTGGAGGTGGTAACTTGGTTATCTTGTTTATTTTCATCCTGGTGATCCTTCTTATGTGGCTATCCAGCTTTTCCCTTTTCTGGAAGAGTGGAATGTCTTTAACTTTGTTGTTACCATGTTGTGCAGGCACTGATGAACTTGGAAGACAAGTAAAGTGATGGATGGCTTCAATATCCTTGGGCCCAGCAAAAGATAATGAAAGGAATTGTTGGAAATAAAGAATTCAAAACATAAATGTCTGTTCAGATAGAAAAATAATCTACAGATGGTCCTTCTTTCTCACCTGTGCACAGTGAGCTTGTAGCTTCCTTGTAGTCTTTACCTCTCAAGGAAATGTTTTTACTATCTTTTCCTAGACACACAGTGGGGTTGAGGGAGCTAGGCTGTCTTGCTGGAGAGAAGTGCAAGCCACATGGCACCAAAGGTCATTTTTCTTCAGCGTATTCATAAAAGCAAAATGTCTTTGGTGCAGCCTAACCATGCAGCTCCCCTTCTGTTCTCTACTGACAGTGGTTTCACCCATATGATGAACAGAATAGAAAATTCAGTTTTGCTATGAGCCATTTCCAGAATTGGAAATTCCATAGTTATATGGATGATTGCTCTGGTAGACTGGTTGGCATGTGTGATGCTGGGGCTCATTCTTTTAGCTGTCCCACAGGATGGATGTAGGCAGTGTCACATTCATTATGCTTAGGATAAAGTTTCATCCCTTTTACATAGTGGTGACAAATCTCAACAAGATTGTTCCTAGGATGTTAAGTGAGCAGTTCTTCAGCAAAAATGATGTAAGAGAAAAAAAATGGAATTTTTAAATTTCCTTGTCTTCACAGTTTGTATTCTACATAGTACAGTAAGACAATGTTAAATTCCATTTGCACCCTTCCTTAGGCAAAAACTTTTGGTTATCTACCTGCTGAGTGGAATGTTACTGAAGATATTTTCAAATATTGAAATAAACCTATGATTTTATTAATTTTTTTTTGTTTTAGACAAGGATTCCTTAAAATTAAAAAATTTTAAAACAGTGAAAAAAAAGTATGATGTTGGGAAAATGGAATCTTTGGATAAAAAGCAAGTTAGAACTACACATGACATTAAAAAAAAAAAAAAAAAAAAGGTCACAGAGAAAAAGTTGAATTTAAAAATGATACTACCAGGCCAAGCATGGGAGGTTGAGGTGGGTGGATCACGAGGTCTGGAGTTCAAGGTCATCCTGGCCAACGTGGTGAAACCCCATCTCTACTAAAAATACAAAACATGAGCCGGGCATGGTGGCACACACCTGTAGTCCAAGATACTCAGGAGGCTGAGGCAGAAGAATTAGTTGAACCTGGGAGGTGGAGGTTGCAGTGAGCCCAGATCATGCCACTGCAGTCCAGCCTGGCAACAGAGTGAGACTTCATCTGAAAAAAAAAAAAAAAAAAAATCATATTTTGTAAATTCAGAAAAAATATACCTTAGTATTTGTTTGATATCTCTATAGGAAAGGTCTTTATAACCATAAAGGCAGTGCAACAAAAGCATAAACAAAAAATGTTTATTTGATTAATAAAACCATAAAACATTTGTATGCCAAGACCAATGTAAACAAAATTTTAAAACACCTAATAAAATCTACTACTAAACCAGGCACCATGGTTCATATTTATAATCCCAGCACTTTGGGAGACCAAAGTGGGATGATCGCTTGAGCCCAGGAGTTCAAGACGAGACTGGGCAACACAGCAAGATCCCATCTGTATTTTTAGTAAAATTTTTTTTTAAAGATTTTTTTAAAAATCTGCTACTACACTCCAACCCATAAGGAGCAGATATATCTTTAACTTGGAAGTGGTTGCTGATATGGAGGAAGAAAAGATTTGGAGAAGTTACATCTTGAGACCATTGAACACAGACCTGATAATCAACGAATGTGCACAGATGTGACCAAAAACCTGATTTACAGTATCTCCTGCCTGGAGCCCCACTTTTCCAACTTTTGATCCAGCACCAAAGAGGAAAGGTTAGCACAGAAGGAGGCCTCTAGAACCCTAATCCAGCTCTGCTATTTGCATCCACTACAATTGGTCAGATGAATCCTAAGTGGTACTGATTCTTAAATGTTTTAATATTACCCTTGATTATATAGCTATCACTCAAGAGCATTTTTAGGACCAGTAGGAAGAACCATCTCCTCCTTCTCTTTCTTCCTCCCACTTGTGCTATGATAGAACTATGTTAAAGAAGTTTACTTTTGTAATTACCCAGAGGGATGAGAATGAAGATTATTTACTGAAAATGTTTGGCATTAGGAGACTGGAATAATAATAAAATAATTATCTATTGTCAGGGGAAAACCAGCCCCCTGATATTTATTGTGGATTCTTTTCTATTTCCCGAGCGTCTCGGCTGGTTTGAGAAATAAAAGGAAAGAGTACAAGAGAGAAATTTTAAAGCTGGGTGTCCGGGGAAGACATCACACGTTGGCAGATTCTGTGATGCTCCTCGAGCTGTAAAACCAGCAAGTTTTTATTAGCAATTTTCAAAAGGGCAGGGAGTGCACGAACAGGGTGTGGATCACAGAGATCACATACTTCACAAGGTAATAAAATATCACAAAGCAAGTGGAGGTAGGGCGAGATCACAGGACCTCCAGATGGGGCGAAATTAAAATTGCTAATGAAGTTTCGGACACACATTGTCATTAATAACATCTTATCAGGAGACAGGGTTTGAGAGCAGACAACCTGTCTGACCAAAATTTATTAGGCAGGAATTTCCTCATCCTAATAGACCTGGGAGCACTACAGGAGACCAGGGCTTATTTCATCCCTTTGGCTCCGACAGTAAAAGGTGGCCGCCTTGAGGTGGCCGTCTATAGACCTACCCTCAGGGCGCATTCTCTTTCTCAGGGATATTCCTTGCTGAGAAAAAGAATTCAGTGATATTTCTCCTATTTGCTTTTGAAAGAATAGAAATATGGCTCTGTTCCGCCTGGTTCACCAGCAGTCAGAGTCCAAGGCCATCTCCCTTGTTCCCTGAACATTGTTGTTATCCTGTTCCTTTTTTCAAGGTGCCCAGTATTGTTCAAACACACATGCTCTACAAACAATTTATGCAGTTAACGCAATCATCACAGGGTCCCGAGGTGACGTTCATCCTCCTCAGCTTACGAAGATGACGGGATTAAGAGATTAAAGTCAAGACAGGCATAGGAAATCACAAGGGTATTGATTGGGGAAGTGATAAGTGTCCATGAAATCTTCACAATTTATGTTCAGAGATTGCAGTAAAGACAGGTGTAAGAAATTATAGAAGTATTAATTTGGGGAACTAATAAATGTCCATGAAATCTTCACAATTTATGTTCTTCCACTGCGGCTTTAGCCAGTCACTCTGTTCGGGCTCCCTGACTTCCCGTAACATCTATAATGCTAAATAAAACATTTGTCAATAGGGGTAAGAAATGAGGAGCGAGTGAGAGAAAAGCAAAGGTCAGAGACAACAGATGGGAAGGCACCACAAAGAGGTAATGGAAGATAGCCTCCTATTTGTCTGTGGCAACTCACACTACCTCTCATCAGGGATTCCAAAGCTGATATCAATAGTCTAGGCTTATGGATATTGTTCTGTATGTTAAACTATCTAAGGAGATAAAAATCTCAACCTTGGAATTCCTTGAGGAACATCCCCTCTTGAAATTTTGAGCCCTAGGAAGCACCTTGGTCTAACATGTCATCTGTTATCTCCTCATTCTAGCCAATAACTAAAAGTCATAAGCCCTGAATTTATCTCTCCTTTTGAATTATTCTGTTTTGAATTGAAGTGTAGACAGAAGTATAACTTCATTTAAAAGCATCCTGGCAGTTGCCTTTTGCTTTTTATCCTTAAAGCCTTGAGAGAAAATGTTGGAAAATAATTATTAGTAGATTTTGGGTTTTAATGTTCAAGTTCCATAATCAGTATACAGAGTCAAGATCCTTGAGCAGAAAGAGGCACTTTTGCTCATCTGCTTCCTCCAGAGCAACAACCCTGTACGTGAGTTTCTATGGTAGCCTGAAAGAACCTTAAAATTAAGAACTGTCTTCCAACAACCCGCCCTTCATGTAGTGAACCTAACTATTAACAAAGAGCCTCAGAATGGTGCTAGAATTCAGTCTGAGACTAAAATATGGGGACACAAACCATCCTTATATAATTATGAAATTCTAGAACCACTGGGCTCCTCAATGATAATCTTGTATAACCTTATACTTAAAGAAGCTAAGAACCAGATATTTTAAGTTACTAGTGAAAGATTTGACAGAAGGCAGTGGTATACAGAACCAAGCCCCCACTTCCTTTCATGTATTTTCATAAGGGTACTACATAGGCTGGGCACAGTGGTTCACACCTGTAATCTCAGCACTTTGGGAGGCCAAGGCAGGAGGATCACTTGAGGTCAGGAGTTTGAGACCAGCCTCGCCAACATGGTGAAACGCTGTCTCTACTAAAAATAGAAAAATTAGCCAGGCGTGGTGGTGCACGCCTGTAATCCCAGCTACTCCAGGGGCTGAGGCACAAGAATTGCTTGAACCCGGAAGGCAGAAGTTGCAATGAGCCAAGATCATGCCACTGCACTCCAGCCTGGGCAACAGAGCGAGACTCTGTCTGAAAAAAAGAAAAGAAAAGATATCATATAAATTATTAGGAGAAGTGAGACTATAATGGTGCTATCTATGAACCAATCATTCTGTGCTAGGTACAACACATTGCTTAAGCTTGTTCTGCAGGTTTAGGGTAGCTTGAAGTGAGTATATTTTACTTGGACAATTAGAGATTGCTGAACAAAATCTATAGATTATAGTAGTATATCTATGTTTATTTATTTAAAAAATTATAACGGTATAACAGAATGTCCTTGTATTTGGGAATTAAACACTGAAGTATTTTGGGATAATGAAGTAGCATGTCTGCAACTTACTCTTAAATGGCAAAAAGTTTGTGTGTGTGTGTGCGTGTGTGTGTGTGTGTGTGTGCGTATAGGGGGGGAGAGAGAGAGAGACAGATATTGCTTTGTAATAGGATGAAAACAGATGGAAAGAAATGCACAGATTAAATATGTTTTAAAGTCAAGAGATTAGCTGATGGTTTAAACATATAGGCTAAATGAAAGAGAATCATGGGAAACATAGATTTTGGACTGGAGTAACTGAGTGATAATGGTATCATCACATGAGATAGAGAAGACTGGGGTGATCAACATGTCTGGAGGAGAGGGGTGGCAAAATGGGATACCAAGAATTCTGTTTTGTTCGTGCTATGTTTAAAGTACCACATCAAGGTATCAAGTACACATTCACATATATGTGTATAGGTATGTGTATATACATATATATATATGAGAGAGAGAGCATGGCTATATTATGAAAAAGTCAGAGATAAAAACAAAGATTTTAAATAAATGGTGGTATTATTTCATGTGATTTTGATTTTTTAAAAAACAGGCATTCAAGTGTGTCTTACAAATACCTACTGTTTGCCTGATTTCAGAAGGGGCAGCAAATAAAATGAGCCATCATTTTCCTATATATAGCCTTTACTAAAGCTGGAATAGCTCCATGAGATCTTTTCAAATCCCTTTGATTGTACTGTAAACTTTTAACAGATCTGGAACACAAAAATGACCATTGGTTCTTCTATAAACATCTGTTTTCAGAGCCGGGTGCAGCGGCGCCTGCCTGTAATCCCAGCACTTTAGGAGGCGAGGGAGGAGGGTCACTTGAGGCCGGAAGTTTGAGACTAGCCTGGGCAACTCGGCAAAACCCTGTCTCTACAAAAACCAAAAAATCAGCTGGGCATGGTGGCTTGCACCTGTGGTACCAGCTACCCGGGAGGCTGCGGCAGGAGGATTGCTTGAGCCCAGGAGGTCGAGGCTGCAATAAGCCAAGATTGCACTACTGCACTCCAGTCTGGGTGATAGAGTGAGAGCCTATCTCATAAAAGAAAAAGAAGAACATCTGTTTTTAGTTTACTGTTTGTGGGGGTGGGAGTTGGTGGAGAAAGGAATGGAGAACAAATGAATTAGGGGAAAATCTAGTAATTCTCAAAACAAAAGTAAATCACTGAAATAGTATATGTATGAGTTAACAGAAATGAGTCAGAATTCTAAAATAAATATCCTTTGAATTTAATCATACCAACCTAGAAATTCCTGCAGAGATGAATATGATATAGCCTTGCCACTGGCATACCCCTTTCAATCTGAAAGAGAGCAGCATTATGTTGAATTCCATGCTGTAGCAAATGGTACTATATCAAAGCCCTGGTGTTATTTCTGAAATTATAACTTTGCAATTTGTAAAGTCCTTTTACCAACACTATTTAATTTTGTACTTCCCTACAGCCTTAAGATAAAAATAAGATATGTATTATTACCTGTATCTGATAGATGAAGAAAATGACAGTCTCTGAAAAATGAAATGGCTTGTCTAAAGTAACATGGCAATCTTAAGTGAAAAGACTATGTTTAGAAGTCAGATCTTCTAATTCCTGGCCGACTGCTCTTTCTGTGACAGCATAAAGCCTTTTTCATCCTTCCCACATTGTTGAATAGTTATTTACTAGCAGTTTCCCACATTTTATGAGATACAAAATCAAAATAACGTAGAATAAAATGAATGGCTGACATCATGAAATTACATCAGAAATAGCTAAGATTAAAGCTTATATTTCCTGAGTCACTATTTCTTAACTAATCCATTAAATATTCACTGTTGATTCAGCTATAGATGTTTACCATTGTTTCTTTTGGCAGTAACTATGGAATACCTTGAGCTAAAACTATGGGGAAAATATGCCTGGCATTCCCAGCACTTTGGGAGGCCGAGGCGGGTGGACCACCTGAGGTCGAGAGTTCGAGACCAACCTGACCAACATGGAGAAACCCTGTCTCTACTAAAAATACAAAATAGCCAGGCGTGGTGGCACATGCCTGTAATCCCAGCTTCTCGGGAGGCTGAGGCAGGAGAACCGCTTGAACCCCGGAGGCGGAGGTTGCAGTGAGCCAAGATCGTGCCATTGCACTCCAGCCTGGACAACAAGAGCGAAACTCTGTCTCAAAAAAAAAAAAAAAAAAAAAAAAGAACAGAAAAAAGAAAAAGAAAAAGAAAGAATGCTTGGGCTGAGGGTGGTAGCTCATGCCTGTAATCCCAGCACTTTGGGAGGCCGAGGTAGATGGATCACCTGAGATCTGGAGTTCAAGACAAGCCTGGCCAACATGGTGAAACCCCTTCTCTACTAAAAATACAAAAATTAGTTGGGTGTGCTGGCGTGCACCTGTAATCCCAGCTACTCAGGAGGCTGAGGCAGGAGAATCTCTTGAACCTGGGAGGTGGAGGTTGCAATGAGCCGAGATTGTGCCACTGCACTCCAGTCTGGGCGACAGAGTGCGACTACATCAAAAGAAAAAAAAAGAATGCTTATAATTCCATTTCTCACTAATTTTACTATATATTTTTCCAAGTTTCCAAAGAGATAATGGTTATGTTGTACAAGCAACATACATGTTTTTACAACCTTTTTGCAGGAGGAAGTTTAAAAATTGCTAAAGCAGAAAAAAAAAGAAAAAAGAGGAAGTTTAAAGAAAAACTAAATATAGAAATAATGTTAGACTATCAGATGTTAGAATGCATGAGTAGGGTTATTGTGGCAGCCACACATGGGAAATCTTAGCTTTTACATTTTGGGACATGTTCTACACAATACCCCTATTCACTGAAAATGCCATTATATGAGCATATGATGGTTGATTGATTTTGTTTATTTTACGAGAGATGTGAGTGCAGTTTAAGTATAGCCCAAAGAATAGTAAGTTGAAATGTTTCTCTTCTAGATATCATGTTTCTCTTCTAAAATACTTTTTTTGTAAAAAAAAAAAAAAAATGCATTTATTCTTATATTCATATAATAGCTTTTGAATACAAGCTCCAAAATTAAAATTAAATATGGTAACAAGTCAGCTGACAAGAGTTAATTTTGCCCCAAGTCATATAATTACAGTCTCAATTGACTTGTTATTTACCCTTAGAAAGTCACTCTAAGCCAGCTGTGGGGATTCGTCCCTGTAGTCCCAGCTACTTGGAAGTCTGAGGCAGAAGAATCACGTGAGTCCAGAAGTTGGAAGCTGCAGTAAGCTGTGATTGTGCCACTGTACTCCAGCCTGGGCAACAGAACAATACTCTGTCTCTAAAAAAAAAAGTTGCTCCTATACTAAAAACACATACAGTGACCCATAACTGTTACATAAAACAGACTAATAATTGAAGATTTAAAAGATTCATACTCTGCTATGCATATATTCAGTTAAACCAGAATTATTCTAAAACAGTATAATCCATAATGTGGAAGATCAGTAGTGTATATATAATCCAGAATAGTCCATAACCCTGAAAGAGAAATTAAGGACATGGATTTTGGTAAGATATGAATATTTGCAATCCTGATAGTTCATACCTCCTTAAAAAGATGAAAGTGTATTATGAATACTAAAGATCTGACTAGATAAGAGCTAAGTTTTATATTCTGGCTCCTAACTACAATATAACGACAATATTTATTTTCTTTATTTTCTTTCCCTTCCTTCTTTCCTTCCTTACTTCCTTCCTCCTTCCTTACTTCCTTTCCTTTCCTTCCTTCCTTCCTTCCTTCCTTCCTTCCTTCCTTCCTTCCTTCCTTCTTTCTTTCTTTCTTTCTTTCTTTCTTTCTTTCTTTCTTTCTTTCTTTCTTTCTCTCTCTCTCTCTTTCTCTCTTTCTCTCTCTCTTTCTCTCTTTCTCTCTTTCTCTCTTTCTTTCTTTTCATGGAACCTTTCTCTGTCACCCAGGCTGGAGTACAGTGGTGTGATCTAGGCTTACTGCAACCTCCACCTCCCGGGTTCAAGTGCTTCTGCTGCCTCAGCCTCCTGAGTAACTGGGATTACAGGCCCCACCACCATGCCTGGCTAATTTTTGTATTTTCAGTAGAGACAGGAATTTCACCATGTTGGCCAGGCTGGTCTCAAACTCCTGACCTCAGATGATCCACCTGCCTGGGCCTCCGGAAGTGCTGCAATCACTGGCATGAGCCACCGTGCCCAGCCATCCTAATTACAATATTTCAAATAAAAAAATTATGATAAATAATCTTAAAGAGTCTGAAATCAGTTCTGCTATAGATAATTCATAAAGGCTGCCCAGCCCATTTCTGGCTCCCAGTCTAGTTTCCTGTCCCCATACTCCAAAGTCCTCTTCCCAAGAGAGAAGTTCTTGATTCCCTGCCTGGCTCCAAGCTTTGGAAACAGTGCTGCCTTTCCTCAGGTAGGACAGCCCAAAAGTTTTTTTTTATTGTGTTTTTTCATATTTTCTAAATATTCTATAATAAAGAATTTTAAAAATCAGTTTTTAAGAAGCAATAAAAATATTGTAAGGGATTTACATTCAATATGCTAGTGATTCAGTAATAAGTGATACGTGATTTTGTCATTTGTTGCATCCTTGTTCTGATTTCCCATAACAATTACCATACTCATAACCTAGGCCTTCCTGGTTGGAAATTGTCTTGTTCCCTCTGCCACCACAGAGGACTTAGAGCCCTTCACTGAGCCCTGCCTCCTGGCACTCTCATCCGTGGAACTGGGTCCCCGTTAACTGCTGGCTTACTTTTCCCATATTGCATGCCATAACAACACTCATGCTCAGGTTACTCCTGTTACACCTGTGTGAACCTTCCTGATAGGAACCACTTTTCTGGCTCACCACTACTACCTGTTGCTGTTTTCCCTGGAGACCAAGTTCTGTAAGTCTTGAGGAGGTTGCAAACTGATGGTGCGTAGGGCAAATTTAGCCCGCTAACATATTTGGTTTGCAACATTCAATGTTTGAAATGTTTACATTTGAATGTCCTTAGGCCAGACATATGTTTCCCAGTTCGCCATAGTCTCTAGCACTCCCTACTGTATATCTGCCCCTTTACTGGTTTACTTACTTGCCTGGATCATGAAGTCATTTAAGTTAGATCCTTACGGAGAGAATCCCTCCTCTATCCCTACAGAACTTATCATCTCAGTTGGGCTCTACTTACCTAGTGCCTCAATAGAATATCTAATTCTAAGTCTCAATTTTGCCTAGTCTTTCTGGCTCCGTTGATGTCAGCAAGTCCATTGTGGGAAATAACAATACTGCCTCAGTTGCAAGAAGGAGAGCCAGGAAGATGGTAGATATTGGATGCTACTCTAGAATTACTGACTTGTTTACTACGTCCCTCCAAATTACAGCTTTACAGCTGCTCTCTGAAGAAATTTAAAAAAAAAAAAAAAAGAAAGAAAGAAACTCACCAGAAGAGGGAAGCAAAGAACAGCCCAGATTTGCATAAACATACAAATCTGATGACGACTGAAGTAAGCATTACTGCACTTATTGATGACCTTTAGCAGCTATCACAAGGATGGATGTTCATTGCCCAACCTTTCCATATGTAGTAGGTCCCGAAAATGCACCCAGTCCCAGGCCCACATTCACTATGATTTTAATCCTTTATTCTCTACTGCATATTGAGAATTTGTTGAGTTTGAGAAAACATAGCATATCAGTTAGGGGGAAATTTGGAGGGGGAAAGAGTCCAGATAGGGGGAACATTGAAGGAGAATCAGAATAGAATAAGAAACAAGAAAGCAAGCATGCGTGGAAGTAAAGAGGAAGGTGGGGGCCAGGCATAGTGGCTCACAACTATAATCCCAGCATTTTGGGAGGTCTAGCAGGTAGGATTGCTTGGAGCTAGGAATTCAAGACCAGCCAGGGCAACAAAGCAAGACTATCTCTACAGAAAGAATTTTTTTTTAAATTAGCCAGGCATGGTGGAACACACATGTGGTTCCATCTACTCAGGAGGCTGAGGCAGGATGATCCCTTGAGCTCATGAGTTCCCAGGAGTTCAAGGTTACAGTGAGCTATGATCACACCACTGCAGTCCAGGCTGGGTCGCAAAGTGAGACCCCATCTCTGAAAAAAAAAAAAAAAAGAGGAAGCGAGGAGGAAAGGCAGGGGAGCAGGAAAGCAAGTTAACAATTTATTGAGCATGTACACATGTGTACTTGATCCTTTTATAGACATCATTTCATTTAATACTCACACCTTACTAAAGGTCACAGAGGCTCAAAACAACAAAGTTGGAATGTATGTGAAGCCAAATACGTGACTCACAAGTCCATACCCTTTTGATAACATAAAAACTCTCTCAAAGGTGATTTATTTTAATCTGTGCAGCAAACTTTTACATAAGAGTTAACTCAACACTAATTGAATGAATAGATAAATTTAACGTTGAAAACAATTCTGTGAGGTACAGTTGGCCCTCCTTATCTGTAAGTTTCACATCCACAGAGTCAACCAAACATAGATCAAAAATAGTTTTAAAATGAAAAACAATACAAATGTTAAAGACATATATATATAGAACAACTATTTACATAGCATTTACATTGTATTATGGATTATAAGTAACCTAGAGATGATTTAAAGTATACAGGAAGTTGTGCATAGGTTGTATGCAAATACTATGCCATTTTATTTATATGAGAGACTCATTTATTTATATGAGAGACTTAAGCATCAGTGGGTTTTGGCATCCACAGGGGTCCTGGAACTAATCCTCCCCCTGATATGAGGGAAGACTGTATTGTGTTTTTCATTTTCACAGATGAGGAAACTAAGGGTCACAAAAGTAGAATATCATGCTGCCAGCCAAGGGCTCTTACAAACATCTGCAGTATCACTGGGTGTGTATGCCACAGGCAGAAGGGTTACCCTATTCTCTGGGCATCTTGCAAAGAGGTGAGTGAGCTAAGTAGGGCCAGGGTGCAGCTGGATGCATAAAAAGGCTGTGCTTAAAGAGAGGAATCCACCTTTGTTCCTCTCCCCTTTATAGGGCAAGATGAAAGTGGAATTATAAGCAAGGGACATAAAGTCTGGTCTGGGACACTAAATGGTCTGAATTTAGGTGCCAGTCATCTGGCAACACTGCTCATTAGTTCCTATGGAAAGTTGATTTTAGTCACAGTTCTGCCCACTGGAAGAAAGGGAGCAACAGGTACCAAGAGAAGTTGTTTCAGACATAGCCGCTTTCACTGGCAAAAGGAGAGGAGGCCCCAGCTTCAGCTAATTCATCCAAACAACCTAGAGAGAACTTCTACTGTCAAGATGTCTTTAATCATTCACCAAAAATAGTGACAGAGCCAGGACTTGAATCCAGGTCTCTTTATCTCAGAATCCAGGTAGGAGCTATAAAGCTAGTCCTTCATGAGTGAAGGACAACAGCCATATCCAATAGCTATAGCAAATTCGAGGTTGTTTCACATGACTTATTTGAGATTTCAGTTGTTCAAATGGCAGGTGAGAGTCAAACAAGGAAATGGTTCCAAGAGAATGATCCATTCATAACACCCCAGACATGGCTAGGGACATGAAGAGGAAGAACTGGGAGGAAAAGGGTACCTCAGAGATTAACAAAGGAATCACTCAATTTTCTTATTTATTTATTTACTTACTTTATTTTTACTTTAAGTTCTGGGATACCTGTGCTAAACGTGCAGGTTGGTTACATAGGTATACATGTGCCGTGGTGGTTTGCTGCACCTATCAACCTGTCATTTAGGTTTTACGTCCCCCATGCATTAGGTATTTGTCCTAATGGTCTCCCTCCCCTTTCCCCTCACTCCCTGACAGGCTCCAGTGTGTTATATTCCCCTCCCTGTGTCCATGTGTTCTCATTGTTCATCTCCCATTTATGAGTGAGAACATGTGGTGTTTGGTTTTCTGTTGCTGTGTTAGTTAGCTGAGGATGATGGTTTCCAGCTTCATCCATGTCCCTGCAAAGGACATGAACTCATTCTTCTTTTATAGCTGCATAGTATTCCATGGTGTATGTGTGCCCCATTTTCTTTATCCAGTCTATCATTAATGGGCATTTGGGTTGGTTCTAAGTCTTTGCTATTGTTAACAGCACCACAAAAAACATACGTGTGTGTGTGTCTTTATAGTAGAATGATTTATAATCCTTTGGGTATATACTCAGTAATGTTATTGCTGGGTCAAATGGTATTTCTGGTTCTAGATCCTTGAGGAATTGCCACACTGTCTTCCACAGTGGTTGAACTAATTTACACTCCCACCAATAGTGTCTTCTTTTGAAAAGTGTCTATTCATATCCTTTGCCCACTTTTTGATGGAATTGTTTGTTTTTTTCTTGTAAATTTGTTTAAGTTCCTTTTAGATTCTGGATATTAGACCTTTGTCTGATGGATAGATTGCAAAAATCTTCTCCCAGTCTGTAGGTTGTCCGTTCACTCTGATGATAGTTTCTTTTGCTGAGAAGAAGCTCTTTAGTTTAATTAGATCCCATTTGTCAATTTTGGCTTTTGTTGCAATTGCTTTTAGTGTTTTAGTTATAAAGTCTCTGCCCATGCTGATGTCCTGAATGGTACTGCCTAGGTTTTCTTCTAGGGTTTTTATGGTTTTAGGTTTTACGTTTAAGTCTTTAATCCATTTTAAGTTAATTTTTGTATAAGGTGTAAGGAAGGGATCCAGTTTCTGTTTTCTGCATATGGCTAGCCAGTTTTCCCAATACCATTTATTAAATAGAGAATCCTTTCCCTATTGTCAGGTTTTTGTCAGGTTTGTCAAAGATCAGATGGTTGTAGGTGTGTGGTGTTACTTCTGAGGCCTCTGTTCTGCTCCACTGGTCTATATATCTGTTTTAGTACCATTACCATGCTGTTTTGGTTACCGTAGCCTTGTAGTATAGTTTGAAGTCAGGTAGTGTGATGCCTCCATCTTTCTTCTTTTTGCTTAGGCTTGTCTTGGCTATATGGGCTCTTTTTCAGTTCCATATGAAATTTAAAGTAGTTTTTTCTAGTTCTGTGATGAAAGTCAGTGGTAGCTTGATGGGAATAACATTGAATCTATACATTACTTTGGGCAGGATGGCCATTTTCACAATATTGATTCTTCCTATCCATGAGCATGGAATGTTTTTCCATTTGTGTCCTCTCTTATTTCCTTGAGCAGTGGTTTGTAGTTCTCCTTGAGGAGGTCTTTAACGTCCCTTGTAAGTTGTATTCCTTATTTCCTTTGCAGCAATTGTGAATGGGGTTCATTCATGATACGACTCTCTGTTTGTCTATTATTGGAGTATAGGAATGCCTGTGATTTTTGCACACTGATTTTGTATCCTGAGACTTTGCTAAAGTTGTTTATCAGCTTAAGGAGTTTTGAGGCTGAGATGATGGGGTTTTCTAAATATACAATCATGTCATCTGCAGACAGAGACAATTTGACTTCCTCTCTTCCTATTTGAATACCATTTATTTCTTTCTCTGACTTGATTGCCCTGGCCAGAACTTGCAATACTATGTTGAATAGGAGAGGTGAGAGAGGGCATCCTTGTCTTGTGACAGTTTTCAAATGCTTCCAGCTTTTGCCTATTCAGTATGATATTAGCTATGGGTTTTCATAAACAGCTCTTACTATTTTGAGATATGGTCCATCAATACCTAGTTTATTGAGAGTTTTAGCATGAAAGGGTGTTGAATTTTACCGAAGGCCTTTTCTGTATCTATTGAGATAATCATGTGGATTTTGTCATTGGTTCTCTTTATGTGATGGATTACATTTATTGATTTGCATATGTTGAACCAGCCTTGTATTTTAGGGATGAATACGACTTGATTGTGGTGGATAAGCTTTGTGGTGTGCTGCTGTATTTGGTTTGCCAGTATTTTATTGAGGATTTTTGCATTTACGCTCATCAGGGATATTGGCCTGAAATGTTGCTTTTTTGTTGTGTCTCTGCCAGGTTTTGGAACCGGGATGATGCTGGCCTCATAAAATGAGTTAGGGAGGACTTCATCTTTTTCTATTGTTTGGAATAGTTTCAGAAGGAATGGTACCAGCTCCTCTTTGTACCTCTGGTGGAATTTGGCTGTGAATCCGTCTGGTCCTGGGCTTTTTTTGGTGAGTAAGCTATTAATTACTGCCTCAATTTCAGAATTTATTGTTCTATTCAGGGATTCAACTTCTTCCTGATTTAGGAAATCATTCGATTTTCAACCTTTTCAGTTAAACTCATTGTTTGAATTAAAAGACAACTTCGTAAATAACTGTACTCACTGTTCTTCACCAAAAGTCTCTTTATGAAGAAAATTTCTGTATAAACAAATATAAGAGCTCAAAGAGCATTTCTACTCTACAACACTTGGTTCTCTCTCACTCATTTATGTCATTTTTGCTTTTAAAATAAAGTTGACTGTATATAAGAAGTCTTATTGTGAATATGCTTGTAAATACGTATTCCATAAATTTTTAAATTTCCAATACTTTTGCAAATACCTATCCTGTATATATCTATCTCATATATGTGTGTGTGTGTATATATATATATATTTTTTTTTTTTCTTTTTTTTGAGACTGAGTCCCTCTCTGTCACCCAGGCTGGAGTGCAGTGGTGCCATCTCAGCTCACTGAAATATCCGCCTCCCAGGTTCAAGCGATTCTCCTGCCTTAGCCTCCCTAATATGTGGGATTACAGGCACCTGCCACCATGCCCAGCTAATTTTTGTATTTTTTGTAGAGACAGGGTTTCGTCATGTTAGGCAGGCTGGTCTTGAACTCCTGATCTCAGGTGATCTGCCTGCCTCGGCCTCCCAAAGTGCTGAGATTTCAGGTGTGAGCCACCGCACCTGGCCTTCAATTAATTTTGAAATCATAATTGAGCTCTTAAATACAGATTTCTTTATGTTAGGCTCACAGAGTTCTATGACTATTATAATAGTGATTTACTTCTGTATAGATTTGGAGCAAAGACTTGCATTGTTTGTTCTTTGAAAGGTTGAGAGGTGTTTTGTTATGTCATGTGAAGAGCTCTTCTTACTAAACTGGTACTGATCTAAGAAATCTCCTGTTTTTATTCCTTTCTATCCCAAAATTGAACCAAAGATGACAGGAAATCAAGTTTTTTCAATGCATTTGTTTATTCACAAACAGCTCATTTGATGAAGTCATATTACCTCCTTTTTGCATGAGATCAAAATCAGGGCCTTAGCGTTCATTTATTCCTACATTTGCTCCTTGGAGGCATGGATCTGTGGATCAAATGACACATTGCTAGTGTTTATGAATCGCAAAGGCCACTTAAAAACAGAACATTCACCCTGTAGGTAGATTTATTTTTTCTCTCCCTTCTTGTCTTCTATTTTCTCACCGCTTCCTTTCTTGCTTTCTTTCATTTTTTTCTTCTTTTAGCTGTACACACTATAACTCATAAACAAAACTAATATTAATACAATTATGTTTTATGATAACTGGAAATAACTGAGTATTAAAATATGATCATGAGAAAGTAAAGTTTTTCTTCCTAGATTTGTACTATATTTTACTGTCTAGATATATCTTATTATATTGCTAATGTAATATTATGCTTTGAATATTTATAGTTTTTACAAGACCATTTGTATATGTGTAGTTTTTACAAGACCATTTCTTGGTACTTGGGATCAGTAGGTTAGTGAGTAGGGGGTATGACTTACATGGTGTTTCCCCAGAAGCATGTACTGAGACAAGAATTTGAATATAGGTAGTTTACTTGAGAATTGAGTCCCAGAAGCACCAGTAGAGGAATAGAGCAGTGATCCAGGGAAGGGAAAAAAGAAAACCGATAATGTTACCTTCATCAAGCAGATTATAGTTGTGGACAGTTGAGGCTCAATTCTGTTGGATAACTCTGGCAGATGGGTAGAAGTTGTAGTTGAGGGATCCCACTGAGAGCCATGGTCTCCATGAGGGAGAAGAGAGATACAGATATGGAATGAGGGAGAATAAGAAAGACCCTGTGGCATGTGAATGCAATTATTGATATTTGTATGAACTCAACATTTTTTAAAAGCGTGTATGTGAATGTGTGTGTATGCATACACTTACATGTGCACAGAGCATAACTAGTGGGAGATTCAGGGTTTTGTCAACATTTGGATCAAAGTTTTAAAGGAAGGCGCCTATCTCTGAAGGAAACAAGGTAAATGGTAGTGACCTGAAACAATGAGAAATTCCCAAAGGGGAAAGCTACAGGTAAAAAGTTTTCTCCTCCTTTTTGGACAATATTCTTTAAGAGGTCTCTGCACCGAAGAGGAAATACTTTGCATTTTTATTTAATGAGGAGATCACTTAAGAAGTAATTTTATTTTCTTTTTTCTTCTTTTTATTTTAATACCACTATACTAATGAGGAAGAAATCACTTTTTTCTTAATCAGTTCAAGAAAGTAGGGTAACATTTGCCATAAAATAAAGTTGTCTTCACTTTTATAAAATAAACATAAGTGAATAAATTTGAAAACTTAATATTTGATTTTTTTTTAAAGTGGGTTGTGGGAAGAGGGGGTGTAGCATTAAGTGAAAGATTTAAGCCAGGTGCAATGGCCCACACCTGCAATCCCAGTGCTCTGAGAGGCCAAAACAGAAGGATCACTTGAAGCTAGGAGTTCAAGACCAGCTTGGACAAAACAGCAAGACCCATCTCTACAAAAAATAAATTCGCCGGGCATGGTGGTATGCACCTATAATCCTAACTACTTGGGAGGCTGAGGCAGCAGGATCACTTGAGTCCAGGAGTTCAGCTATGATCTATGATTGCACCACTGCACCCCAGCCTGAGTGACAGAGTGAGTCCACATCTGTTAATAAATCAATCAATTAATTAATTAAAAGATTCGGGTCAGGCATGGTGACTCATGCCTATAATCCCAGCACTTTGGGAGGCTGAGGTGGGTGGATCACCTGAGGTCAGGAGTTTGAGACCAGCCTGGCCAACATGGTGAAATCCTGTCTCTACTAAAATTACAAAAATTTGCTGGGCATGGTGGTGTGCACCTGTAATTCCAGCTCCTCAGGAGGCTGAGGCAGGAGAATCACTTGAACCCAGAAGACAGAGGTTGCAGTGAGCCGAGATGGTGACACTGCAGTCCAGCCTGGGCAAGAGAGCAAGACTCCATCTCAAAAAAAAAGAGAAAGATTTGATTCTTTTTTTAAAAAAAACACAGTGTGGATATCTGATTCTAATAGTGGCAGACAAAGTGATATAGTTGACTGTGTCCCCCAAATTTCATGTGTTGAAAACTTAACTCCCAATGCAATAGTGTTGGGAGGTAGGGCCTAATGAGAGGTGTTTAGTTCATGAGGTTGTCAAAAGACGCTAGAGAAAATTATCTCTAAATATGTTGAGTTTACTTGGGCATAGAAATAAGGATTATAATCTGGAATGCATGACATGGCAAATCACCAGTGCATTCAGTGAAGAAAGGGTAAGGAGAGCCTTTACTAGAAAAAAGATTTACATACGCTGCTTAGAAATGGCTCATTGGTCATAGAGTTTCTAAGCCAGAGTTGCTGTTAGTTCACTGATAGAAATGCCATTACTGGGCAAATGTTTTTCCAGGAATAGCTTAACTTAATCACTGCAGTCTTAAAGAATGTCTTGTGACAAATCTTTTTTTTTTTTTTTTTTTTTTGAGATGGAGTCTCACTCTGTCACCCAGGCTGGAGTACAGTAGCGCGCTCTCAGCTCACTGCAACCTTCACCTCCCAGGTTCAAGCACATCTCTTGCCAAAGCCTCCTGAGTAGCTGGGATTACAGGTGCATGCCACCACACCTGGCTAATTTTTGCATTTTTAGTAGAGACGGGGTTTCACCATGTTGGCCAGGCTGGTCTCAAACTCCTGACCTCAAGTGATCAGCCCGCCTCAGCCTCCCAAAGTGCTGGGATTATAGGCATGAGCCACAGTTCCCGGCGGTCTTGTGATAAATCTTATCAAACGATGTATGAAAGAAGTGAAAGGAGTTTTAGAAAGTTCTTGGAAACAGTTGTTATCTCAGATATGTAAGCATGAGCCTCCTCTCCTTCAGGACTTGCTGTCCCTATTTTGTCCTGTGGGGACACAGAGCTAAACCATATCAATCCACCCCTGGCCTCTCCCAAATCTCATGTCATTCTCACATTTCAACACACAATCATGCCTTCCCAAAAGTCCCCAAAATAAAAAAAATTTTTTAAATTAAAAAAAAAAGAAAATCATTGCCAGTCCCTTGGGCAGATGATATAACTCATACAAATACTTGTATAGAAGAAGCATATTCTGAGTATTCAAAATTGAATCACAGACTCAGAGGTAAAAAGATACAGCCTCAGAAAATGTGGCATACCTAAAATATCCGTGAATCTTCTTACTCATTTAAATAAACTAAATTTGAATTTCAAATTCACTGACTTTTCCTACTTCTTTGATGTGAGACAGGAAGCATCCTTCAAGATTTATACTTTTAAAAAAATAAATGACTACTATATGCTATTTTTCAACAGGACGAATGTTACAGGAAATGAGCATACAAAATAAGAAACAGAAAGTGGAGGCGGTTAGCAATGGCTTTATTTTGGCTCCTTACTTTCATACAGACAAAAACACCTGCTGAGAGCTTCAAATACTATGCATGTGCTGAGGATTCTCAAATTTACAACTTCTGAAAAAATCTTTTCTCTGACACCCCCATGTGCTCCTGTTCATTCTTCAGATCTCAGCCTAAAAAAGATCAATTCCCAGAGAATCCCTTTCCTGAGATCCAAGACTAGGTCAGTTTTAAGACAGGGGTTTTCAATCCTTTTGACCTTGATCCACCATAGGAAATATATTTCATATCATGATCTGGTGCACATACATGCAAATATGCATTCTTAGATGATTATGTCTATCTGCCAGTCACTATTATAAAGCATTAGGGATACAAAGTGAATAAATGTATAAAAACTTAGTTTTAATGGAGTTTACATTCTAGTAATCCTATTTCTGCCTTTGCCTTCCTTAAAACTATTCTCAATCCTGCAGCCAAAGTGATCCTATTAAAACATAAATCAGATGTCACTTTTTTGCTCAATGCCATCCAATGACTTCCCATCTCAGAGTCAAAACCAAGGCCCTGCCTACTACAAAACACATAGCCTTACATGATTTGCCCTGCCAACCCTGACTCACCCTCTTTCCCCGTCACCTGCTAGTCCTCCCCATGCACTCCCCTTCAGTCATGTTGGCCTTGCTTCTCTTCAGACTGGCCAGCCACACTCAGGGCCTTTGCACCGACTATTCCTTTTGCCTGGAATGTTCCTCCTCCAAGTATCCATATGGCTAACTCCCTCAATTCTTTAAGATCTTTAACCACAAGGTGCTTTCCCAAGTAAGTCTTCTCTGGCTACCCTTTTTAAAATGTTAATTTTAAAATTCACATTTTATATCCTCTTCTTCCTTGTTCTTTTGTTTTTCAGTTTCTTGTCATCTTATAATATATTCTATGCTTTATTAATTTATCTTGTTTATTGTCTATCTTTCCTCTTGAAAGCATACTCTATAAGCCCCTGGATTTATATGTTTATTCACTGACAATGTAAATGGAAATCAAAGCTTCACAAAAGAATACTTATCCTCATTATCTGTGATTTACTAGGACTTTTTATTATTTATTTTGTTAAAAATACTGGTCTTAAGCCACTAGATAGATTTCATGACCCACTCATAGATCATGATCCACAGTTTAAATGACACTGCCTTAATGAAAGCTTTCATTGTATCTGATAAATTTGTTTCATAGCACATCACAACTCTGTGTGTGTGTGTGCATATGTGTGTGTGTGTGTGTGTTTATTCCCTGCCCTACTGTGGGTCCTATGAGGGGCTGAAAAGTCAGGGCTGCCTTACTCACTGCTGTTTCCAGCACCTAGCATAGTACCATAACAAGTCCAAGTCATGTGCACACAGAAGTTAAAAGGGAGCAGAAACTGTAAGCGGAAGTTAGCCACCAGGAAGACAATGAACAGAAACACAGAGGGAAGTAGAAACCGACCCATGAAAGAGAGAGACAGAGCTGTACTTCCAGTTCTCAGCCCATAAGTTTTTTTACCCCCGTTCTTTTAGACTGAGTTTTTGTTTTTTGGAACTAATGCTACATTAGTAGCAGATGAATTAAACATCTTGATCAATCAGAGCAAACAATCCAAAAACTTCAGTAAAATAAATATCAATAGTTTCTAAATTTTAGGAAAGTGATATTGGGTAAATGGAAGGATTAATTTTGTAGTCTGGAGACGGGGAAGACAGAAAACCATGTTTGCTTCTGTAGCCCGCATGTCCCTCTACCACCTAGCCAACTGGCTTTGCTCTGCGGCTTAGCTCTGCCACACAGAAGGGCTCCTGCCTGGCCCCTTACCCTATAGAAGGAAGGATAACCTACAGTGTTTTAGGAGGATGCTTTCAAAGGTAAATGGAACTCACGGGAGTGATCTCTCTCTCTCTGTGTCCTCTCTTTTAGGAGGCTTAGGTAAAATAGGTCTGATCCTCACTCAGGGAAGTGTCTAGGTTAGTAATCCAGGCCAGCTCAAATTTAGGTATTTGGACTTGCTCTTTTCCATTTTAGCACATTTGTCTCTACCTCATTTTATATAAGAATTATAGGCCAGGCACGGTGGCTCACGCTTGTAATCCCAGTTCTTTGGGAGGTCGAGCAGGTGGATCACAAGGTCAGGAGTTCGACCAGCCTGGCCAATATGGTGAAACCCTGTTTCTACTAAAAATCCAAAAATTAGCTGGGTGTGGTGGTGGGTGCCTGTAGTCCCAGCTACTCGGGAGGCTGAGGCAGGAGAATCGCTTGAACACAGGAGGCAGAGGTTGCAGTGAGTCGAGATGGCGCCACTGTACTCCAGCCTGGGCAATTGAGTGAGACTCCGTCTCAAAAAAAAAAAAAAAAAAATTGTAAAATCTGAGATTCAAATTTGACCATTTAGATGGTCCAATCTAACTCACTACATTCTGTATTGGAAATAGGAGACAAAACCTCAGATAGAAATAGTGTTCTTATGAATATATTGTTTTTTGTTTCTCATATATATAAAAATATACATATTTAACCACACACACATATACAGGAATATGTATTTTTGGTATTATTTTACATTCATTAATTATTTTACTTTCATAAATTTCCTTAGTAGTGACAGACTTATCCATAAAGCTAACAAACACTAAGCTTCAGTGCTTCACATTGCTTGGGCCCCTTCTAAGAAATGAAACTAATTTTGTCTATTATTTTGAAGAAGTCCTCTCAAACTGTATAATCTTCACGCTCCATAAAGTCTGGATCTAACTATACCTTCACGAATGTTATCGGTTGTATTGGCTGAGTAGGGTTAAAGGTTTCAGGAACTCAGGTTTGACCAGCAGCCCTAGCTCTCATAAGGAAAAAAAGAGACAGTATAATAATAATATATAGGCCAACAACAGAGAAGTCCACTCATTTAATGCTTACTATATCTAAGAACCTTCAAATCTGCAAGGCTATGTCTTTCTTTCTGAAAGCAAAAATTGGGGTATAATGTAGGGTTGCAATTTATCCCATCTATTAGAAACTTTTGGTGGCAGGATGAAAAAGAAAATCCTTGCCTTTCTCAGGAATGGAATTTTTCTGTTCACTAAGTTTCCTTCTGACCACGGCATCTCCAAAGCCTCTGCAGCATATGTGCAGTGAGCAGCCCAGAAGAAGGCTGAGTACAGTGTATGAGACTGCATCAATGCATATAAATTGACTTGAATGATAATTCCAGAGTCATTACAAGCTTCGTCTTTTTTTCAGTCAGTAAAGCTTAAACAATGAGTTCTTACGTGGTCTTACTATCATGAGACAGCAGCAGAACTGCCCTCAGGCTCAACACAAAGTCACCCAAGGAACCAGCAGCCTCTTGGAATCATCGAATATCAAATGGACCTTTGCTGCATGTACTCAACCTTCCAAAGTAGTGTTAGATACCGGCAAGAAACACATACTAGACCCAGGATGCACCACAGGACTTTATGTTTATCTCTGGCCATCTTTAGCCTGAACATTAAGGTTAAAACAAATGTGTTGGCTGGGTGCAGTGGCTCACGCCTGTAATCCCAGCACTTTGGGAGGCCGAGGTGGGTGGATCTCCTGAGGTCAGGAGTTCGAGACTAGCCTGGCATGGTGAAACCTCATCTCTACTAAAAATACAAAAATTAGCCAGGCGTGGTGGTGGGTGCCTGTAATCCCAGCTACTCAGGAGGCTGAGGCAAGAGAATTGCTTGAACCTGGGAGGCAGAGGTTGCGGTGAGCTGAGATTGCACCACTGCACTCCAGCCTGGGCAACAGAGTGAGACTCTGTCTCAAAAATAATAATAATAATAATAAAAAAGAAACAAATGTGTCAAGCACTCTGCTACATACTTTTGCTTATATTAATGCATTTAATATCATTCTTGCCATTTGTGAAAAGCCTAATATTATCTTGTTTTCCAGGCTATGACAGTGCTTTATAGCCTAAGAAATGTTCACATTTACTTGCATTCTTATAGACAAAATTATTCAGCTTTCTATAGTGAAATTGCAATTATCTGTGATGGTTGGGCATTTGAGTGTTTTATATACAACATTTGAGTTAATTTTTTTTAAACGTAGACTATAGTGTATAATATTAAAATTATACTTAACTGATGCCTGTAATCCTAGCACTGAGGCTGAGGTGGGAAGATCCCTTGAGCCCAGGAGTTTGAGACCAGCCTGGCCAACATAGTGAGACCTTACCTCTACAAAAAAAAAATTAAAAATTAGCATGGCAGCATGCTCCTGTGGTCCCAGCTACTCGGGAAGCTGAGGTATTAATAGGAGGATGGCTTGAGCCCAGGAGGTCAAGGCTGCAGTGAGCTGTGATCACTCCACTGCACTCCAGCCTGGGCAACAAAGAAAGATTCTGTCTCAAAAAAAAAAAGAAATATATATATATATACACACACACACACACACACGCACACACACACACAAACATATACATATATATAATATGTTTAAATCTTTGATTCAGAAAACTTTTGAGGTTCTTGTCCAATCTTGGTCATTATTATAAATTCTACTATAGGCTGGGCATGGTGGCTTACACCTGTAATCCCAGCACGCTGGGAGACGGGGGTGGGCAGACCACTTGAGGTCAGGAGTTCGAGACCGGCCCTACTATAGGCCAGGCATGGTGGCTCACGCTTGTAATCCCAGTACTTTGGGAGGCTGAGGCGAGCGATCACATGGTCAAGAGAACGAGACCATCCTGGCTAACATGGTGAAACCCTGCCTCTACTAAAAATACAAAAAAAAAAAACTTAGCTGGCCACGATGGTGGCAGCCTGTCGTCCCAGCTACTTGGGAGGCTGAGGCAGGAGAATGGCATGAACCCGGGAGGGGAGGTGGAGCTTGCATTCCCTCAGCCTGGGCGGCAGAACAAGACTCTGTCTCAAAAAAAAAAAAAAAAAAATTACAGAAAACTGATTTGAATGCAAACTAATTTCATGATTATCTTGTAATATTAAATGCAGAAAAAATAGTTATTTGGATAATCTGATAGTTTGGATGAGAGATAAATAAAAGTGTACTATAATGGTCAATTCTCCTAATTAACAAGATATTAAAATATATATTTTTAATAGTGTGTTTATTTTTATTGTGATAAAATATATATAACATAAAATTTGCTATCTTAACTATTCTTAGATGTACAATTCAGTAGTGTTAAGTCCATTTACACTGCTGTGCAACCAATACACTATCCGTCTCCAGAACTTTTTTATCTTCCCAAGCTGAAATTCAGTATCCATTAAACACTAACTTCCCATTCCCCCTTCTCACAGCCCCTGGAAACCACCATTCTACTTTCTGTCTTTGTGAATTTGACTACTTTAGGTACCTCATATAAGTGGCATCATACAGTATTTGACTTTGTGAATAGCTCATTTCACTTAGCATAAATGTCTTCAAAGTTCATCCATGTTGTAGCATGGGTCAGCATTTCCTTCCTTTTTAAGGCTGAATAATATTCCATTTTCTGTAATACCACATTTTGTTTATCCATTCATCTGTTCATGGGCATTTTGAATTGCTTCCATCTTTTGGCTATTGTGAATAATGCTGTACGAATGTGGTTGTACAAATAGCTGTTTGAGTCCTTGCTTTCAATTATTTTGTGTGTATACCCAGAGGTGAAATTGCTGGGTCATGTGGCAATTTTTTTTTTTTTTTTTTTTTTTTTTTTGAGACGGAGTCTCGCTCTGTCGCCCAGACTGGAGTGCAGTGGCCGGATCTCAGCTCACTGCAAGCTTCGCCTCCTGGGTTCACGCCATTCTTCCGCCTCAGCCTCCCGAGTAGCTGGGACCACAGGCGCCCGCCACCTCGCCCGGCTAATTTTTTGTATTTTTTAGTAGAGACGGGGTTTCACCGTGTTAGCCAGCATGGTCTCGATCTCCTGACCTCGTGATCCGCCCGTCTCGGCCTCCCAAAGTGCTGGGATTACAGGGTTGAGCCACCGCGCCCGGCCCATGTGGCAATTTTTAATTTCAAGAGGAAACACCATACTGTTTTCAACAATAGATGCAGCATTTTACATTCTCGCCAGCCATGCACAAGGGTTCCAATTTCTCCACATCCTAGCCAACACACATTTTCTTTTCTTTCTTCCTTTTTTTTTTATAATAGCCATCCTAATGGGCATGAAGTGGTATCTCAATGTGGTTTTGATTTGCATTCCTCTAATGACTTATGATGTTGATTATCTTTTTATGTGCTTATTGACCATTTGCATATCTTCTTTGAAGAAATTTCTATTCAAGTTGTTTTTAGTTAAGTTTTTAATAGGCATTCTCTTTTTACTGATACAAAACATTTTGTGTATTTATGGGGTACATGTTAGTATTTGTTATATGCATAGAGTGTGTTATAGTCAAGACAGGGTATTCCAGCTATCCATTACCTTGAATATTTATCATTTCTATGTATTGGTAACATTTCAAATTCTCTATTCTAGCTACTTTGAAATATACAATACATTGTTGATAAAAATAGTCACCCTAGTCTGCTACATTGGGGCTTATTTCTTCAAATGTATGTATGTGCCCCACTAATCAACCTCTGTTTATCCCCTCTTCCACCCACATCTTTATCCCCTCTTCCACCCACACACTCTTCCCAGCCTGTGGTATCTATCATTCTATTCTCTATATCCAAGAGATCAACATTTTTAGCCCCCACATATGAATGTGAACATGTGGTATCTGTCTTTCTGTGCCAGGCTTATCTCCTTAACATAATGACCTCTAATTCCATCCATGTTGCTGCAAAGGACATGATTTCAAAGAAGACATATTTTTTGAATTTGTCAGTTATGCCCAGATGACCCTGGAGCATCTTGAAGTGTCATAAAGCAAGGAAATGCTGAAACAAAACAATGATCAGATGGGCGCAGGGCTCTCACCTGTAATCCCAGCTACATAGGAAGCTCAGGCAGGAAGATCTCTTTAGGCCAGGAGTTCAAGACCAGCCTGGGTAACATAGTGAGACTTTGTCTCCAAAAAAATTTTTTTTTAATTAGCAGGAGGCCA
This sequence comes from Theropithecus gelada, assembly GCF_003255815.1. Classification (NCBI taxonomy): domain Eukaryota; kingdom Metazoa; phylum Chordata; class Mammalia; order Primates; family Cercopithecidae; genus Theropithecus; species Theropithecus gelada. The sequence goes on from NC_037673.1 coordinate 115,578,788, forward strand.
GACATGGTGGGTCACGCCTGTAATCGCAGCATTTTGGGAGTCTAAGGTAGAGGATCGCTTAAGCCCAGGAGTTCCAGACCAGCCTGGGCAATATGGTGAGATGCCCCCATCTCTTAAAAAAAAAAAAAAAATAGCCAGGAGTGGTGGCATACCCCTGTAGTTCTAGCTACTCAGGAGGCTGAGGCATGAAGATTCCTTGAGCCCTGAGGCAGGAGGATTCCTTGGGTCCAAAGCTGCTGCACTCCAACCTGGGCAACAGAGCTAGACCTTCTCTCTGAAAGAACCAAAAATGAAAAAATAAACAACAATGTAGGTACGTCAAAGCAACATTGGAGCTGACTGAAAGAATTTCCAATGGCCAAAGTTGAAACAGTTTGAGCCACAATATAAAATGGCATTGGATTATAAACCAATGTATAAAATAAAATCTATGAATCCATGCTGATATAAACAAATGATTGGATAAATAAATGAGCAAGGGAGAAAAGACAAATCTCTCATGCAAAAAAAATTCCAGATAACTTATATAGATATTCCACCCTCAAGAAAGGGGAACTTAACTTCCAACTCCATAAGTGTGGTCTGTGAATAGTGACTTCTTTCCAAATAGCACAGTATAGGAAGGAGGGAAAAATAATAACTTTCCAATGGAGAAACTTGACAAACACTGTGTCAGCCAGGTGATCAAGGTCAACATGACCAGTGATAAATCAGTTGGTAAATGTAGCCTTAATATTATGTGATGAAAATAGTACTTCAGCCGGGTGCAGTGGCTCACGCCTGTAATCCCAACACTTTGGGAGGCCAAGGCAGGCAGATCACCTGAGGTCAGGAGTTCAAGACCAGCCTGACCAACATGGAGAAACCCCATCTCTACTAAAAATACAAAATTAGCCGAGTGTGGTAGCGCATGCCTGTAATCCCAGCTACTCAGGAGACTGAGGCAGGAGAATCGCTTGAAACCTGGGAGGCAGAGGTTGCAGTGAGCTGAGATAGTGCCATTGCACTCCAGCCTGGGTAACAGAGCAAGACTCTGTCTCAAAAAAGAAAATAGTACTTCACCTCTGTGGTCTTCTCCCAAAATCGTATAACTTCAGTACAATCATGAGAAAACAATCAGAGAAACCTCCATAGAGGGATATACTATAAACTACTTTACCAGTACTCCTCAAAACTGTCAAAATAATCAAAAACAGAAAATATCTGAGAAAGTGTCATAGGCAAGAGGAGCCTAAAGACACATAATAACTCAATGTAATGTGATATGCTTAATGAAATCCTGGGACAGAAAAAGCATATCAAGTCCAAGAAATATAAATAAACCATGGACATTAGTAAAGAACAATGTATCAATATTGGTTCATTAATTTTAACAAATATACTTTTTTTTTTTTTTTTGGAGACAGAGTTTTGCTCTTGTTGCCCAGGCTGGAGTGCAATGGCACAATCTCAGCTTACCACAACCTCCGCCTCCCGGGTTCAAGCGATTCTCCTGCTTCAGCCTCCCGAGTAGCTGAGATTACAAGCACGCACCACCACACCTGCATAATTTTGTGTTTTAGTACAAAATTAGTACAAATTTAGTACAAAATTCTCCATGTTGGTCAAGTTGGTCTTGAACCCCTAACCTCAGGTGATCCGCCTGACTTGGCCTCCCAAAGTGCTGGGATTACAGGCGTAAGCCACTGCATCCGGCCTAAAAATATACCATATTAATGAATGTTAATAATAGAGAAAGTGGTATGGGGTGTATGGGAATACTGTACTATCTTCTCAATTTTTCCATAAATCTATAAGTGTTCTTTTAAAAGTCTATCATTTTAAAAAAGTTTTCAGTTATTCTAATAAAAGCATATCATTTACACATTAAATCATATTTTCTGTTTAGTTGAAGTCATTTTAGGAGGCTAATATTTGTGAATCTTTAAAAATTTATGCCACAAATAGGCTTAATTCTACTTTAAAGTGAAATAAGCAACTGATCTGATTAATCTAATTTATGGAATGCTTTTGATATTGTGTGGATTTTTTTAATTAGCAAAAAAACTAAATTCAACAAGAAATCCTTCTTTCAATTTATTTTATTTGACAAAATGACCAGAAACCTACAGAAGCTATAAAATTTCTTAACTAGATATTTCATATGGAAGGGAGGAAAAGTTTTTATCCCTTACATAAAAAGGTTATTTCAGAACTGATCTATACCAAAATTAAAACATCTTTTGAAGTTTTATAAAACAATAAGTTAACATACGACTCTCCAACCTTGTAATTTTCTAGCACCTTTTATCTGTGCAGTCAGGCATTTCACAGCACCTTACGATACATTTACAGTGACTTTTCCTGAATGGGAGAAGCAGAGGAGTCAAATGACTTATACTAGATTCTCCATGAGTCAGAGGTACAACTGTTCCAATGAGTCATTACCTATTAGTTCTAAAGTAATTGTCAGGAGAATCATTTAAACATAAACCCCACAAATCATAGAAGGAAAGAACATTTTAAAACATAGCTATTTTCCTACCAGCTTTTAACAATAACTGGTTTGAGAATAAATTTAGAGGGATTCAAATACCTAAAGACATTGTTAAAATGCAATGCAAAGATAAAGATTTTTGTTTGTTTGTTTGTTTTGAAACGGAGTCTCACTCTGTCACCCAGGCTGGAGTGCAGTGGTGTGATCTCGGCTCACTGCAACCTCTGCCTCCCGGGTTCAAGCTATTCTCATGCCTCAGCCTCCCAAGTAGCTGGGACTACAGGTGGATGCCATCACGCCTGGCTAATTTTTGTATTTTTAGTATAGAAAGGGTTTTGCCACATTGGCCAGGCTGGCCTCAAACTCCTGACTTCAGGTGACTCGCCTGCCTTGGCTTCCCAAGATATACTAATATCTGTTACATTTATGATAGCCTACATAGGAAGTACATTAGACACGTCAATAGTTTTCTTTTTTCCTTTTTTTTTTTTTTTGAGACAGAGTCTTGTTCTGTTGCCCAGGCTGTAGTGGTGCAGTGGCATGATCTCGGCTCTCTGCAACCTCTGCATTCCATGTTCAAGTAATTGTCCTGCCTCAACCTCCTGAGTAGCTGGGATTACAGATGCCCACCACCACGCCCAGATAATTTTTGTATTTTTAGTAAAGATGGGGTTTCACCATGTTGGCCAGGCTGGTCACGAACTCCTGACCTCAGGTGATCTGCCCACCTCAGCCTCCCAAAGTGCTGGGATTACAGGTGTGAGCCACTATGCCTGGTGACAAGTCAATAGTTTTCTACTAATTCCGTCATTAGTATCTGGTATCCTGGCTTGTAAGATAACCACCTGATAAGTAATCTAACAACACTGTGGCAGAAAATATAATTATACAATTATTAGATGGTATAAAACAAGAACATCTGATCACAGAGTTTTTGCTACTTTGACCTTTAGTGATAAAGTTTCTTATGAAAACACACACCAGAAATAAAGCACTAATATTTTGTATACAAGTCTAAACTTTTATAATAATTAGTTCTCACATAGACTAAAAAATAGGTTGGGCCAGATACCCTTGTTTTCAAATTATGAAATGTAAGATTGTGCTATTAAGAGACTGTATTTCAGACAACCCATTTAAAGCAGTGTGGTTTTAAAAAGCGAATAATAAGTAGGAAAACACTTGATCTAAAGCTCACTGGGGAAAAGATACGTTAACGTAAGAGATCCAATAATTCTAGAACGGTATGACATTGGCACAGGAATCTCTAACCTTGTTGGTGGAGGCCTATGAGGTCAGTAAGATTGTGTGCCAAGCAAACAGCAGATTCTAGTCAAATTCCTGGTTACCTGGTTACAGTATTTGATAATGAAAAATGAAAACCTTGTTCTTTTTAGTTAGTACATGTTCTGTTAGTATAAATTTATAGTGACAGTGAGACACAGGACTAGCTGGATTTCCCAGGCGGACTAAGAATTCCTAAGCCTAGCTGGGAAGGTGACCGCTTCCGCCTTTAAACACGGGGCTTGCAATTTAGCTCACACACGACCAATCAGATAGTAAGGAGAGTTCACTAAAATGCTAATTAGGCAACAACAGGAGGTAAAGAAATAGCCAATCATTTGTTGCCTGAGAGCACAGCAGGAGAGACAATGATCGGGATATAAACCCAGGGATTTGAGCCCGCAAGGGCAACCCCCTTTGGGTCCCCTCCCTTTGTATGGGAGCTCTCTTTTCAAGCGCACTCTTCCGGTCCCTGTTGGTTACGGTTGCAGCTGAGCTTTCACTCGACATTCACCTCTGCTGTTTGCCACGGTGGCAGACCCGCGGCTGACTTCCATCCCTCCGGATCCGGCAGGGTGTCCGCTGTGCTCCTGATCCAGTGAGGCGCCCATTGCCACTCCCGATCAGGCTAAAGGCTCGCCGTTGTTCCTGCATGGCTAAGTGCCTGGGTTCATCCTAATGGAGCTGAACACTAGTCACTGGGTTCCACGGTTCTCTTCCATGACCCATGGCTTCTAATAGGGCTGTAACACTCACCACATGTCCCAAGATTCCATTCCTTGGAATCCATGAGGCCCAGAACCCCAGGTCAGAGAACACTGATGGCTTGCCACCATCTTGGAAGCTCAGCTCTGGGAGCAAGGACCACCGCCTCCCCCACCCCCACCCCCTCCACCCCTTCCCCCCCGCCTCCAGCAACAACAGAACTAATAAAACTCTGGGACCTTGCGGTAAGAGTATATGTAACATAATATAAGGTAAGTAGATCCAGCAAAATGGTATTAACTACAGGAAATACCCAAAAGCCTTCATTAGAAAGGAATCTTGGCCAGGCGCGGTGGCTCACGCCTAGAATCCCAGCACTTTTGAAGGCCAAGGCTGGCTGGTGGATCACCTGAGGTCAGGAATTTGAGACCAGCCTGGCCAACATGGTGAAACCCTGTCTCTACTAAAAGTACAATAATTAGCTGGGCATGGTGGTAGGCACCTGTAATCCCAGCTACTTGGGAGGCTGAGGCAGGAGAATTGCTTGAATCCCAGAGGTGGAGGTTTCAGGGAGCCGAGATCGCGCCATTGCACTCCAGCCTGGGCCACAAGAGCGAAACTGAGTCTCAAAAAAAAAAAAAAAAAAAAAAAAAGCAATAACCTTATCTTTAGCCTAGCTCCTCTATCCTGCCAGCATTTGCGTTTTACACATTTTTAGAGTTACCCAGTGGGTCTATTCCTGTTTACCTCACTTCTCTGTTCTTCCCTGTTTTCCAGTCCATCAAGGTCCCAGCATACAAACACAGAGCATAAATAATTAATTCCAGAGCAGTCACGTTGGATATTGTGGTGTTTGGGAACAAAACTTTTATATGGCACTTTCCATTCAGTATACTTTGTTGAACCACGTAAACTGCCTTACTATTCATGGGTAATTTGTTTGGATATGGGAATTGGTTCATAAAATAGAAACTTAAATTGAACAGGCATTTAGTGAAATTGCACTTTCCTTGATGATGCAGGTCTGTCTTAGACTCTAGTCTCGACAAGCTAGTCTAGAACTTCTGACCACAGGTGATCCACCCGCCTTGGCCTCCCAAAGTGCTGGGATTACAGGCGTGAGTCACCGCGCCCAACCTACGATGATTGCTTTTAGAGTGCAGGGAGATGTAGAGATAAAAGAAGGGATAATGGGCTGGGTGTGGTGACGCACACCTGTAATTCCAGCACTTCAGGATGCTGATACAGGAGAATCACTTGAGTGTAGGAGTTCGAGACTAGGCTGGGGAACATATTGAAATCCCTGTCTCTACAAAAAATAGAAAAAATTGGCTGGGCACGGTGGTTCACGCCTGTAATCCCAGCACTTTGGGAGGCCGAAGTGGGTGGGTCACCTGAGGTCAGGAGTTCTAGACCAGCCTGGCCAACATGGTAAAATCTCATCTCTACTAAAAAATATAAAAATTAGCCGGGCGTGGTGGCAGGCGCCTGTAATCCCAGCTACTCGGGGGGCTGAGGCAGGAGAATCGCTTGAACCCAGGAGGCAGAGGTTGCAGTGAGCTGAGATTGCGCCATCACACTCCAGCCTGGGGGACAAGAGCAAGACTTCGTCTCAAAAAAAAAAAAAAAGAAAAAAGAAAAAAAAAAAAATTAGCCGGGCATGGTGGTGCATGCCTGTAGTCCCAGCTACTTGGGAAGCTGAGGGAGGAGGATCACTTGAGCCCAGAAAATTGAGGCTGCAATGAGCTGTGATCATGCCACTGCACTCCAGCCTGGGTGACAGAATGAAACCTTGTCTCAAGAAAAAAAAAAAGAAAGGGCACTGTGCAAATGGATTAAGCCTAATCTGACATGAATTTTGTCCCACGTGACAAGATTAAAGCAACGACAAAGAATTTCCTGATATAAAAGTCATCTTCTTCACTAACAAACCAACTCAAGAAGACACTTGCTTTATATATATATATATATATATATATATATATATATATTTTTTTTTTTTTTTTTTTGATAGGGAGTTTCGCTCTTGTTACCCCAGGCTGGAGTGCAACGGCACAATCTCAGTTCACTGCAACCTCCGCTCCTGGGTTCAAGCGATTCTTCTGCCTCGGCCTCCAGAGTAGCTGGGATTACAGGCACGCGCCACCATGCCCGGCTAATTTTGTATTTTTACTAGAGACAGGGTTTCTCCATGTTGGTCAGGATGGTCTCGAACTCCTGATCTCAGATGATCTGGCTGCCTTGACCTCCCAAAGTTCTGGGATTATAGGCAAGACCCACCACACCCAGCCATTTTATTATTTTTTAAAAAAACAGGCCGGGCACGGTGGCTTACGCCTGTAATCCCAGCACTTTGGGAGGCCGAGACGGGCGGATCACGAGGTCAGGAGATCGAGACCATCCTGGCTAACACGGTGAAACCCCGTCTCTACTACAAAATACAAAAAACTAGCCGGGCGAGGTGGCGGGCGCCTATAGTCCCAGCTACTCAGGAGGCTGAGGCAGGCCGAGGCAGGAGAAACCCGGGAGGCGGAGCTTGCAGTGAGCTGAGATCCGGCCACTGCACTCCAGCCTGGGCGACAGAGCGAGACTCCGTCTCAAAAAAAAAAAAAAAATAATTTGTAATCTACACTTTGAGCAACTGGCTTCTTTTAAACATTATTTAAAACCAACAATTTTAACATCCTATTAAGTTTGTTCAAACTATACCGAATTTTTCCATTTCATAAACTAATTTATAGCAAATGGCCAGTGGGGAGAAACAACTCTTCTAGGAAAAAACTGAATCTGGCATTTACGGGCTGAGCCAAATGTCTGCTTAGATTAAATGAGATGTGACAAAAATCAGTATTAGTGCTTGTCCTTGTAGTGAGAAAAAAATAATTAAAAAAAAATCAATCCAGGCATGATGGCTTATGCCAGTAGTCCCAGTTATTTGGGAGGCTATGATGGGAAGATCTCTTAAGCCCAAGAGTTTGAGTCCAGCTTGGACAAAATGCAAGACCCCATCCATTAAAAAAATAATAAATCTAAATAAATAAAATGAAAATCGGTATTAGAATATGTCTAGGCCAGGCATGGTGGTTCACGCCTGTAATCCCAGCGCTTTGGGAAACTGAGGCAGGCAGATCACAAGGTCAGGAGCCCAAGACAAGCCTGGCCAACATGGTGAAATCCTGTCTCTAGTAAAAATACAAAAATTAGCTGGGTGTGGTGGTACATGCCTATAGTCCCAGCTACTCGGGAGGCTGAGCAGGTAGGAGAATTGCTTGAACCTGGGAGGCAGAGGTTGCAGTGAGCCAGGATTGCGCCACTGCATTCCAGCCTGGGGGATAGAGCAAGACTCTGTCTCGCAAAAAAAAAAAAAAAAAAAAAAATATATATATATATATATTCGAATATGTCTAGAAGAATACCCAAAACACACAGTGATCAGCTCCAGGAACTGGGTGGCTGGAAGACAAGGGCAGGAGAAAAACATCTCACTATATACCCTTTTGAATTTTTGAATTTTAAACCATATTAATGTACTATCTATTCAAAAAAGGAAATAGAATTTTTTTTTAAATTAAACTAACAGTTTCCCTTGAAATATTATGAAGACCGATAACATAATCTATTGGGAAAACCCTATTCTTAAAACAGTCAAATACACAGCAAATGCCACCCTATCCCTCAGGTTAATGAGCTGTGCTATCTTGCAATCAGGAAGAATGCAGTCAATCAAGTGTCTTTTAGAGTCAAAGAGCAGTACTCCAAAAAGCCATATCCATAATTATATTTCATTGTGTGCCATCATATGTTATTTAATATGCTCATTAGGGTGAAAAATGGGTGTGGTTCCAAAATTAAATCTTTCAGCTTTATGGATAAAAGGGTAAGTTAAAGTACAAAGGGAAAATAATGTTAAGCTTCTTTTTCTTTTTAAACCTCAGAAGGTTTTATTAATCTCAAGACTGACAGACACAAAAACCAAACTTTGATAAAGGAGATGGACAAGAACATACACAATAGATTATGAATTATTCAGTATAGCCTATTTTAAATCCTGCATTTAAAAATACTTCTGACAGGCGCAGTGGCTCACACCTGTAATCCCAGCACTTTGGGAGGCTGAGGCGAGCGGATCACGAGGTCAGGAGTTTGAGACCAGCCTGACCAACATGGTGAAACACCATCTCTACTAAAAATACATAAAATAGCCAGGCGGGGTGGCGCAAGCCTGTAATCCCAGCTATTCAGGAGGCTGAGGCAGGAGAAATGCTTGAACCCGGGAGGCGGAGGTTGCAGCGAGCCGAGATCATGCCACTGCACTCCAGCCTGAGCAAAGAGCGAGACTCCGTCTCAAAAAAAAAAAAAAAAAAAAAAAAAAATATATATCTATATCTATATATCTATATTATATGTACTTTCAGTATTGTTACTACTGATGGGGATTAAAATGATTGAATCTGCTAGTAACAACAAAGAAAATATCTTGGAATTACTTTTCTTTAATACTAGTATCAAGAAATTTGATAGAGACAAAACTGCAGGCAGCCGGGTATATGTAAGAGGCAGGAGAACATAATGGCGATAGCACTTTTTTAGGCCCACTTCTCTGACCCTATCTCTAGCTCTATGCCAACACACTTTTCTTCCCTTCCTTCCAATAGCTTGTCCCAGGCAGCAGGAATTGTAGAAACTGTCTCTGGACAGGTATACAAATAACTAAACAAATATCATACAGCTAATAAATGATAAACACCAGGAGCAAAGTGCTATGGACGCACAGAAGCATAGCTGGTGGTATTCTGACCTGGCCACTTTCTAGTGCTATGAGTACTGGCGTTGCCATAGCAACATCCTGGTAAATGAAGATAAAGTTTAGATTAAGGGCTGTGGTAGAGGAAACAAAATTTAATAAACAATCTATTGTAAGTACAGTATATGAATGGGTACATATAACTTTGCTTCCCCTTGGGAATTAATGGCAATTTTTTTTCTGCTAAAATATTTTGTTTTCTCATCTTGGCCCACATAGAGGAAGTAAAAAAATAAAAGAATATAAAAAAAGAAAAACAAATTTGTTAACTTATTACAATTTTAAAAAATGTTTCTCTCTTTAAATGATGGGTGGCAGTGCTATGAGTATTTGAGTGCAATTCATAATGTAAAACCTCTGTTGTGCTTTGGAATGCATTTGAGGAAGAAGGGAGTTAAATCTTCACCTTCCTTATTGCATTTTGCTTAAGCTAATACTACAATTAATTTTAATCTATTAAGACGTTAATGATGTTTAAGCTGAGTAAATTGGATGAAGGAAAATGCTAACTAAAATTTCAGAGTTGGCCCATAGAGAAGGTAATTCAAACTCCAACATACATGTGAGGCATTTAAGTCCAAGGAAAGAATATGTTATTCTTTTCTTTTTTTTTTTTTTTTTTGGATGGAGTCTCGCTGTCTCACCCAGGCTGGAGTGCAGTGGCGTGATCTCAGCTCACAGCAACATCCACCTCCCGGGTTCAAGTGATTATCCTGCCTCAGCCTCCTGAGTAGCTGGGATAACAGGCGTGCACTGCCACACATGGATAATTTTTGTTTATTTAGTAGAGATGGGGTTTCGCCATGTTGGCCAGGCTAGTCTTAAACTCCTGACCTCAGATATTTGCCCACCTTGGCCTCCCAAAGTCCTGGGATTACATGCATGAGCCAACGTGCCTGGCTTCTTTTCTTATTACTATTAAAAATGTTTTCCTAAATTCTCCATACTTTCTCGATGTCTACTCTAACGCCAACTTGCTATACTTCTTTCAGCTGCTTCTAACATTGAGCTAAGACGAGATTAGATACCGCAGGATCTAGTGATAGCATAAACAACCTCCCTCAGCTAAACTGGCTTGAAACAGTAAGGTAAAACAAAACAAAAATATCTTAGAGACTGAGCTGTGAGGTTCACAGAGAAAAGTTAAACATTCAGTGTACCAACAGGGGCATTCATCAACAATATTTATATGAGTGTCTACTATGGACCAAACTTAGGATTGTTCTAGGATTGTTTATAAATGTCTATATCTACAATGAGAGGCCCTAATTCTGACCACATTTAAATTTGATAATGATAGTTAAAATGAGGAAATACCAGAAGGGGCTTATATGCCTTGTTATTTTATTTATTTTTATATATTGTCAATAGAGAAGAGATCTCACTATGTTGCCCAGGCTAGTCTAGAACTCCTGAGCTCAAGTGATCCATCTGCCTCAGCCTCCCAAAGTATGAGGATTACAGGTGTGAACCACTGCCTCAGCCACCTTGTTATTTTATTTAAAATAACAATGACAACCATTAACATTTACTATTAGTAACATAATATTAAGTATTTACTGTTAGTCAGAAACTGAGCTAATCACTTCACTTATCTAAACCTCTCTTACCTCTCTCTTATCTAACTCCATGAAGAAGGCACTGGTTTTTGAGACAGAGTCTTTCTCTGTCATGCAGGCTGGAGTGCAGTGGCACAATCTTGGCTCACTGCAACCTCTGCCTCCTGGGCTCAAGTGATTCTCCTGCCTCAGTCTTCGAGTAGCTGGGATTACAGGTGCTCGCCACCACGCCCAGCTAATTTTTGTAGTTTCAGTAGAGACAGGGTTTCACCATATTGGTCAGGCCGGTCTCCAACTCCTGACCTCAAGTGATCCGCCCGCCTCAGCCTCCCAAAGTGCCAGGATTACAGGCGTGAGCCACTGCGCCCAGCCAAAGGCACTGTTTTATCATTTTACAGATGGGGAAACCAAGACAAGGACACATAGTACCATGGCTGACCAAAAAGCCCATGTACTTACCCTGCTGTACAAACTTTTGGGATTTTAGTGATGAAGAGGAACAGATTGGTATGATCTATATGACTATGAAGTGATACACGCCGGTGGGGGTGACTCATGCCTGAATCCCAAAACTTTGGGAGGCCAAGGCGGGTGGATCACCTAGGGCAGGAGCTCAAGACCAGCCTCCCAAAGTTCTGGAATTACAGGTATGAGCCACCACAACCAGCTCATATTCAAAATTCAGAGAAAATGAACTCTTAGAGATGTCAAATCATTTTTGTAAGATTATATGTTGATTAAGTGGCACAGAACCTAGTCTCTCTGACTCCAGAGCATTTCTAGGATTTCATTTTGATCTAAACCCTAGGGAATGGGAGAACACATGTAAAATATTTCTCTCACCTAAAACGTAAAACAAATGATGGCAATGTGCCATGAACAAGGAAGTTAGCTTAACCCTCTAAACCTGAGATCCAAAACTAAAAGGAAAAAAAAGGATATGACATGTTTCTGTTTCCACCATTAGGTTTTTCATTGCTCATACTCTGAAATTAATATATTTATACTCTTTATAATATTTATTTATATTATTTATATTAATATGACAATAAGGCTGGGCGTGGTGGCTCCCGCCTGTAATTCCAGCACTTTGGGAGGCAAAGGCGGGTGGATCGCCTGAGGTCAGGAGTTCGAGACCAGCCTGGCCAACATGGCAAAACCCCGACTCTACTAAAAATACAAAGATTAGCCAGGTGTGGTGGCAGGTGCCTGTAATTCCAGCTACTCAGGAGGCTGAGGCAGGAGAAGTCCTTACACCTGGGAAGCAGAGGTTCTGGTGAGCCGAGATTGTGCCATTGCACTCCAGCCTGGGCGACAGAGTGAGACTCTGTCTCAAAAAAAAAAAAAAAAGAAAAGTTAAAAAATACTGAGTAAGGGCATTGAATTGTGGTTCAGATGGCTTAGTGTAATACTTCTCTTCATGTACAGTGTTTACTAACAACAGTGCTCCATAACAATAATTAGAAAACCATCAGATGATAGCATGGAATGTGGGGTTTAGGTTACAAAATGATACTACAAAAACAGAAATGGTATTTGTGTGTACACATCCACAGATACAAGCACATACCCAGACACATAAAAAAGTACATATTTGTTATTCAAGTATAAGAATATAGGCAGCCAGGCGTGGTGGCTCATGTCTGTGATCCCAGCACTTTGGGAGGCCAAAGAGGGCAGATTGCTTGAGTCCAGCAGTCCAAGAACAGCTTGGGCAACATGGCGAAACCCCATCTCTACTAAATATATATAAATTCGCTGGGCATGGTAGCATGAGCCTGTGGTCCCAGCTACTCAAGAAGCTGAGGTGGGAGGATTGCTTGTGCCCAGGTGGTGGAGGTTGCGTTGAGCACCACTGTACTCCAGCCTGGGCGACAAGTGAGAGACCCTGTCTCGAAGAAAAAAAAAAAAAAAAGAATACAGGCCATCTTTGTAAATATTCTGAATATCCGAACATAACTGCTTTCCAATTGAATAACATCTGGTTAAAAGTAAACACATTCTCATGAATTTATGCTTATCCACAATCTAGAATGAGGTTTTAAAATATTGCAGCAACTGGGTTATGGTGGGAGAAAGTATGTCATTAGAACTGAATATGTGGCATGATTCTTAAGCTAAGTTTTAGGGCAATTAAGAAATAAGTAAGACTATCAGAATTAAGATATATTTATAATAGTAAAAATCAGAAGCTTTTCAGCTAAAACATTCTATGTACTAATACAAAATTATGCTTTTACCAAATCCTTCCCCTTACTCCAAATGTCTTTCTTTAAGGTAGGGATCAAGGTACACATATTTTCCACATTTGGAAATTATGTTCTTTGGTAACAAAGAAAAGATAATACAAACTGTTTGTAGATCCCTGGACCTGCCACACAAAGTTTGCAGGTCCCTGGACTGGCCGAGCTGCTTCATAAACCTTGCTTAAGCTGCCTTTGCTTACGCTACCCACTTTGCCTGGAAAGCCTTCCCTTTCCAGAACAGTCCAGAAGAAACTGTTCCATATCCATTACTGTTCCCTTTCTCAAGAACTGACAATTTCCTTCATATGGCAAATCCTGTTTGCCTGACAGGTTACTTCTGTAAGATTATTTATATTGGTTATTGCATTTACTTGATCACATGCTTCTCCCACATAACTGGATTGTGAGCTCTGTTGAATGCTGGCATTTTGCAGACTCCTTGATTCTCTTCAAATATGTAGCTTTTTGAAGTATCATGAGGGCTAAGATCTTAGTTAAGTGCCAGAGCATTCCTACTTTAACAATAGCTACCTCCTTAGGAAACACTACAATACTCAAAATTCTTTAATTAGCTGACCATTCTTTTTGTTGTTGTTAAGATAGGGTCTCATTCTGTTGCCCAGGCTGGAGTGCAGTGACATGATCATAGCTCACTGTAGTCTCAAACTCCTGGACTCAAACAATCCTCCCACCTCAGCCTCCTGAGTAGCTAGGATTACAGGTGCATGCCACCATGCCAGGCTACTTTTTGAAACAATTTTTTTTTTTTTTTTTTGTAGAGACAGGGTCTCACCATGTTGTCCAGGTTGGTCTTGAACTCCTGGTCTCAAGGCATCCTCCTGCCTCAGCCTTCCAAATTTTGGGATTATAGGCGTGAGCCACTGAATCCAACCCAGCTGGCCATTCTTAATTGGGCTCCTCCTGAGATCAAGAACTCAGGAGCACTTTAATTAATGAACTATCCCCAAACATATCTACTTTCTCTGGAAATGTTAACATTCTAATCTAGCTAACAAGCTCTAGTGAGCACAGTGAGTTTAAAACTGTCCTTACAGGGTTAACAAGAATTCTGGAGAGAAATATAGTTATAGTTAAGCATTATCAGGCTGTACTTTGACCCACTTCCTCATACCCAAAAGTCATCAAACACTAGATGCTGACAATTTGCATTCCCATTTTTCCTTTCAATAGGATTTCTGATGTTAGAATCATAAGCCTTTGTTTAAGAATTGCTTAAGCAGGCCACGTGGGTGGTCACGCCTGTAATCCTAGCACTTTGGGAGGCTGAGGCGGGCAGATCACCTGAGGTCAGGAGTTCAAGACCAGCCTGGCCAACAAGGTGAAACCCCGTCTCTACTACAAATACAAAAATTAGCTGGGCGTGGTGGTCGGTGCCTGTAATCCCAGCTACTCAGGAGGCTGAGGCAGGAGAATCACTTGAACGTAGGAGGCGGAGGTTGCAGTGAGCCAAGATGGAACCACTATACTCCAACCTGGGTGACAGAGCAAGACTCCATCTCAGGAAAACAACAACAACAACAAAAAGAATTGCTTAAGCACATCCTGAATTCCAGCAGAACAGCTGATGCCAACCAGTTTAAAGACCCCCAGGAACCACAGAGGACTGAATCAGCATGATAATACAGTTTCTTCATCTGTCGCATGACTTCACCCTGTACTCTTTGACCAATCAATGATATCCATATTTCAGCCCAATCTACAACCCTTAAAATTCCTAGCCCCCTCTTGCCTGCCACCATGTAAAATGTGACTTTGCCCCTCATTCACCTTCTGCCATGACTGGCGAAGCCTTCCCAGCCATGTGGAACTGAGATTGAGTGCTTTGTGGGAGCAAGCCCTGCTTTTCCCTTCGGTTTCTGAACTGTACCTCCTTGGCAGATTAAAGCAATGAAAGGGGTCAGAATTTATTGGTGTTAAGAAGTCAGCCTCAGCACTAAGAGAAAGAAGGAAGGAAGGAAGGAAGGAAGGAAGGAAGGAAGGAAGGAAGGAAGGAAGGAAGGAAGGAAGGAAGGAAGGAAGGAAGGAAAGAAGGAAGGAAGGAAGGAACGCAATGAAAGCATTGTAAGAAATATTTATATGGCAAATGTTATAGAGAAAAACCTCAAACCAAATTGTATTTCAAAAAATGTTGGAGGAAGTGTTATATATTTTTATGTGCTTAAGAAAACAGTTAAAAAGAATTTCACAGCATTGGGTCTATTAAGTACATTTATTCCAGTGATTTCCCGGATATTTCCAAGTTCCATTTAAAATAGACATCTCCTATCAAGCAATCCTTTGAAATTACTTATTCTTTTATGGTTGTAAAGAATGGAAATGTAGTGCTTTTAATGGAAACCCTAATAAATGGAAGAAAAAAATCCTAGCCCCAAGCCCCTTGAGGAGATGGATTTAAGTTTCCTCCAGTCTCCTCATTTGGCAGCCTTCTGATTAAACCTTTCTCTGCTGCAACATAGTGTCTCAGCATATTGACTTGCTGTGTGCATGGGGCAATGGATCTATTATGGTTACAAGTTCTGCCACTTCTGGCAAGGGGTTATATTCTAGGGGTGAATTTAGTTATTTTTTTAACAGTGTAGTGTAAGTGACATTTTTCTGTTTTAATGTTAAAATATGACCCACCAACAAACAAGGTTAAGTCTGGATTTTCTAAAGGAATTTCCAATCTATTTAATGTACAGATATTTCACAAACACAGGTTAGACAATCAAGAGTTTCCTTTTCTTCAGGTGATGGAAGGAAAGTAATAGGATTTTCCAAGATTATAACAATGATTAGAAATATGTAACAGAGAAGGTAATAGGATTTCATAATAGATAAGCTTATTTACTAAGAAATGTTGTATATATTCAGTGAGAACCAAAGATTATACAGCATGAAGGACCATGACATTTAAAGGAGACTCCAAAAACAAAAACAATTGCTGAAGTTTCTACTAGTTTAGCTGCTGTGGCTACTGTCAGACAAACCAAACAAAGCTGCTAAAGGGCTCTTTTTTTTTTTTTTTGAGATGGAGTCTCGCTCTGTTGCCCAGGCTGGAGTGCAGTGGCGCGATCTCGGGGAATGAGGCTGGGTATGGTGGCTCACGACTGTAAACCCAGCACTTTGGGAGGCCGAGGCGGGCAGATCACCTGAGGTTGGGAGTTCGAGACCAGCCTGACCAACATGGAGAAACCCTATCTCTACTAAAAATACTAAATTAGCCAGGCTTGGTGGCATATGCCTGTAATATCAGCTACTCGGGAGGTTGAGGCAGGAGAATTGCTTGAACCAGGGAGGCAGAGGTTGTAGTGAGCTGAGATCGCACCACTACACTCCAGCCTGGGCAACAGGGTGAGACTCTGTCTCAAAAAGAAAAAAAAAAGAGAAAGAAACATCGTAGGCTAATTTGTTTCAGATGCAGATATCCAGGCTCTTGGCCTCCTGAGCATCTGGGAGAATTCCAGGAAGAGTTAGCCACTACTACAAAAAATCTGCAGTCCTCCCAAACTCAGTAGAAACCAAAACACAGAGCTACCGTAATCAGATTTATTTTCATAACCAGGTTCATGTTTTGGTTTTTGAAGTTTTGCTTGCTATTCAAGTATGCTACTCAAATCTCAAATCGTTGCTCTCAGCTTCTGAGCTTTGTGAGTTTAAATGAAATCTGCTCATATCTGAGGTTCCTCAAGCAAATATTTCTTGGTTTTATTATCCTTTTTCCCAGTGAATTATACAGCAGACAGTTTGGTTGCCTACCCAACAGCCATTTCCAGCCCCTCCTTTCATGCACTACTTTTTTTTTTTTTTTTTTTTTTTGAGACAGAGTCTCACTCTGTGGCCCAGG
Organism: Theropithecus gelada; assembly: GCF_003255815.1. NCBI lineage: Eukaryota > Metazoa > Chordata > Mammalia > Primates > Cercopithecidae > Theropithecus > Theropithecus gelada. Next base: position 115,595,709 of record NC_037673.1, read on the forward strand.
CTGGAGTGCAGTGGTGCGATCTCAGCTCACTGCAAGCTCCGCCTCCCGGGTTCACGCCATTCTCCTGCCTCAGCTTCCCGAGTAGCTGGGACTACAGGCACACGCCACCATGCCCGGCTACTTTTTTGTATTTTTTTAGTAGAGATGGGGTTTCACCATGGTCTCAATCTCCTGACCTCGTGATCTGCCTGCCTAGACCTCCCAAAGTGCTGGGATTACAGGCTTGAGCCACTGCACCCAGCCCATGCATTTCTTTTTCTAAGGCTAAAAACGCTAATTTTCACTTCCCTAGCCACCCTTGAAACTAGGGGTTTGCAATGTGGCCCACTTCTGGCCATTGATATATAATAGGAAGTTTGCTTGGTAGCTTTCTAGAAAGATTTTTCTTCCTGATAAAAGAAAGGTAGAAAGTGAGAAGCATGCTTTTTTCCTTCCCCACCTTCCTGCTTTTCTGTATGTTGTCTGGTGAGAACAAAACATTTGGTGCTTCTATAGCCCATGTGTGCCCATCGGGGAAAGCCTACACTTTGCTGCTGAACAATTCTGGAACTATCATTGTTGTATGACTCAATTGTATGTCTTTATTTTTAGTTTTTCAGAGACGGGGTCTTGCTGTGTTGCCCAGGCTGGCCATAAACTCCTGTCCTGGGCTCAAGGGATCCTCCTGCCTCAGCCTCCTCTGGCATACACAGCTGGGAATATGGGCACATGCCACAGCCTAATAATAAATATTCATAAAATATATATTTAATAACATATTATAATAATATATATTTAATAATAAATATTTTTTATTTAAGCCACTGCTAGTTGCCTTATCTGTTATGTACAGCCTAACACATACAATATAAATATTATTTATGCATTAGAATATTTAGTATAGCCATCACATTTGCATTTGTTGATTAGTAAACATATGGTTAATGCTTCATTTGTTCCTTTTCTGGAATGACTGCTAGAAAGTTGAACAGTATATGGAAACCTTTGGAGCAATCTAATATTTCAATTAAAAAAGAAGAGAGAAACATACAGACTACTACATTCACTCTGTATAGAAACATCATTAAAGAGACCCATAACCAGGAATTGCCATCATAATATGAATGTGATTTTTAAACTCAATACTTTTCTAATCCTATTCCATCTCTTACATTCTCTGCTTTTTAAAAATAGCTTTATTGAAAGATAATTCACATACTATACAATTCACAGTTCCTCTTTAAAAGGAATTTGCATCATACTTTGTAGAATGAAGACTATTAAGTTTAACCTTTCTGTCTAGATAGTCTCTATCTCTACATTTACCATGTCCAAGACCAACCCCTCCACCCTTGATTCCTTATCTCCTGGGTGTTTACTCCATTAAGAGTCTTTAATGTCCTTCCATTTATATAGGGAGCTACTTCTTAAATAGGCCTTTCCAAAGGAGGCATAGCAGTGGGGTGTGACACAAATGGGGTTAGCTAAGCCCTGTGGTCAGACAGTAAGAGGTCTGGGCAGAGCAAGATTGCTGACTAGACCCAGGCAGCAGGGCTTGGCAAGTTTAGGAGACCAAGCAGGCTTTAAAGCTTCTTTTAAAGGTAGCAATCAAGGTCAGAGAAGCAAATTAATTAGACTTTTCAAAACAGTGGTCCTGAGCCACTGCTAGAAAGGACTTGTTCTCTGCAGCCTAGGAAGCTACCGCCTTTTTATCTACTGTAGTGTAGGTATTCTCCAGTCATCATCTTTCCCTGTGACAGCCTTGTAGATATCAAGGCAATTTAAAAACTTCTTAGTCCCCAAAAAGCAACCAAACAAATAGATTTAAAAAAAAAAAAGATTGAAGGAAAAAAAAAAGATACTGTCTTCATCTATTCAAGGGTTCTCAGTCTCCAGGTCAGATTCAAGCCTCCAATTGAGTCCCTCCTGGCGAGTTAATTCTTCAGAGTCTTGTCATTTTTTTCATAGATTTCCTACTTCAGGATCCTGCTTGAGAAAAGGACAGTAAGTAAGTAAAAGGGCAAAGACAATTTACACAATGAAGGTCTCCTAATGTCTTCATCATCTAATCTAACATTGATAACCCCCACTTTACCAAAGTACATTTCTGACAGTCACTAATGACTTTCTAAAATCCTAAATCCGATGTTCTCTTAGACTTCAATTCTTTTTACTCTCTGAGCAGCAACCTTTTTTCCCCACCAGGCCCTTCCTAAAACCATTGTTCCTCAATGCCTCTCCTATCCACCTGACTGCATTAGAAGAGTTGATCCCTCGACTACTAATATTGGGTAGTCACTAAGCTTTAGTTCGTAGTTCTCTACTCCACTTTCTTCACTGTCTACCTTGGAAATCTCCTCCATTCCTGAGGCTAAACTCTTGACAAAAGATAACTCTTGGTTTTGTATTACCTGCTCTGACAGCATTCCTGAATCCCAATTCCATCTGTCCAACTATCTTCTGTAATAGATGCCCCATGATTACTTCAGATTCTAATGCTAAAATTAGTCTTAGCCTTACCTACCCAAAATGGCTTATTCTACTATTTTCTCCCTATCTTACTACATTAGTAAAATATCATTTCCTTAGTCATCCAACCCTGCTAATACAGTGGCTAGTTTCCACTACTACTTTTCTTTTCTCTCTCTCTTTTTTTTTTTTTTTTTGAGACAGAGTTTCACTCTTGTTGTCCAGGCTGGAGTGGAATGGTGCGATCTCGGCTCACTGCAACCTCTGCCTCCCAGATTCAAGCATTTCTCCTGCCTTAGCCTCCTGAGTAACTGGGATTACAGGTGCCTGCCACCATGCCCCGTTAATTTTTGTATTTTTAGTAGAGACGGAGTTTCACCATGTTGGCTAGGCTGCTCTCAAACTCCTGACCTCAGGTGATCCACCCACCTTGGCCTCCCAAAGTGCTGGGATTACAGGTATGAACCACCGCACCCAGCTTCCATTACTTTTCTAAAATAAATCTTCAAAATGTTTTCCCTCCTTTTTTCCAAGACAAAAACTTTTCTAGAAAAAATATTAAGCAAACAAATGTAATATGTCAGACACCAGACTGCATTATCTATAATAAAAATTAAAAATATGTAAAAATACCATTATATATTTTAACATTTCATTTTTTAAAAAATAGAGATGAGGTCTCTCTCTATGTTGCCCAGGCTGGTCTTGAACTCCTGACCTCAAGCTATCCTGCCTTGCCCTCCCAAGTTGCTGGGATTATAGGCATAGCCCACTGAGCTTGGTCAAAATATTTCATTTTAAAGAACACAAGCTTGAGGGTGAGATTTTTTTTCTCCCCAGAAATATATGCAGTAGAGCAACAATTACTTTTTCACTTATAGCAAAAGATATTTCTTTTATCTACCTTTAGCTCTTTAGATTTAGAGAGCAAAAGACCTACTTACTGAAAATCCATTATTGTTTAATTAAAGCAGTATGTGCAAACCTGGAGCTTTCCCTGTACGGACGCTTTAAATCCAGGAACTATAATCAAAAGCCTCTGCACAGAGAATATATAAGTGTTCTTCTAGAATACAGGGAAAGGTATTGTGGATATTTGAATTTCTAGCAATTTCAGTGACAGAAATGAGTGTTTTCAGAAAGCTGCTTACTGAAATTCTTTCTTAAAAAAAGTTATCTCTTTTTTTTCCTTTCTGCTATACCAGGAATGAAAACTCAGCAGGCGAAAGATTAAGCAATTCACCCATTCCTCAACTCTGCTTTCTTCTATTCATTGAGAACTCTGTTACATATTTTTCTGTAGAATTTTCACCTTGTGTCTATACTTTTATTTTTAAAAATCCTTTTCCACCCGGGTGCAGTGGCTCACACCTGGAATCCCAGCACTTTGGAAGGCCCAGGCGGGTGGATCTTGAGGTCAGGAGATCGAGACCATCCTGGCCTCGATCCCATCTCTACTAAAGATGGGAAACCCATCTCTACTAAAAATACAAAAAATTAGCTGGGCATGGTGGTGGGCGCCTGCAATCCCAGCTACTTGGGAGGCTTAGGCAGGAGAATGATGTGCATCCGGGAGGCGGAGCTTGCAGTGAGCCGAGATCGAGCCACTGCACTCCAGCCTGGGCGACAGAGCAATAATCTGTCTCAAAAAAAAAAAAAAAAAAGGTTTAAAAAATCCTACTACTGGCAATTAAAGTTAGTTTTGTTAAGTTATGTATTAAGCACGTTTCAGGAATCATATTCTTGCTTTTCTCTAATCTCTGGTGTTCTTCTCTCTGTTAATTCACATGCTTAATATTTTCTAAAGATGCAGGAAAACGAACTCTCATGTTGGTGGAAATTTAAGTTATCATGTATTAGTCTTGTGATCCAAAGTGACAGAAATAGAATTCAAGCCAACTTAAGAGAAAAAAAAAGTAGATAGAGGTTGGGCATGGTGGTTCACACCTGTAATCCCTAACACTTTGGGAGGCCAAGGTGGGAGGATTGCTTGAGGTCAATATAGCATGACTCCTCTCTCTCTCTCACTAGATAGATATATATATATGTAAAGTAGGTGGGGAGGATTTTGTGCTCACATAATTGGGTATAATGGACATTAAACAGGACTGGACCAAGAGTTCAAGTGAGGTTGTCATGGCTTCCTTTTACTCCCTATCAAAAAGTTCAGCTCTACTTTTCTTTCTTTATTCTTCCTAAAACACTCAGGGGTCATTTATGTTCAGGCACAATGTTTAACTACTTCAAAAATGCAAGAGTTCCCTGCTGGATGCAGCAGAAAATCCTGGAGAAAGATTCTGATTGACCCAACTGGGGTTCTTCCCTGAGTCAATCACAGTAGCCAGGGAAACAGAGTTGAGGCAGTATAGCCCTGATTGGGAAAGGGCATGTGTTCTGTGTTGCCGGACATAATGGACTTAAATCCCAGCTAGCTGTGTGACCTTGGGAAATTACTGATCTTTACTGTTTTCATTTCCTTATCTGTAATCTAGGGATTACACTGTAAAGATTACATTCTGTGTAGAAATACACAGAACAATCCCTAAAAAGCAGAATATACTGCATAAATCCTACTGAGTATTTTTATTATTGGTCATGTGTCTTTCCTTGTGGTTTGCGTGGGAGGGGTTGCTATGAGTAGGAGGTGGTAGTGGAGATGGAGAACAGTGTAGAGTGGTGGGCAACCAAAATAGATTAGCTGCTAAATACCTTTCTGAAAGGTAATTTGAAAATATTCATCAAAAACTGTAAAAATAGGGTCAGGCCCAGTGTCTCACGCCTGTAATCCCAGCACTTTAGGGAGTCCAGGAGTTCAAGGCTGCAGTGAGCTCTGATAGCAGCACTGCTCTCCAGCCTGGGCAACAGAGATCCTGCCTCAAAAAAAGGAAAGAAAAACATTGTGAAAATATGCACACCCATTAGAGACTAGCTGCATAGTGTATGTTATATACACATAATGGATTACTATGTTGTCATTAAAAATGATGCTAGAGAAGTATATTTATTTATAGGCAAAGATGTTCACAACAAATTGTTGCATTTTAAAAAAGATTATAAAATGATTAAGCTATAATCCCATTTTTATTTTTTGGTAAAAAATGTGTATAACAGACATACAAAAACCTATTAATAGTAGTTACCTTTAAGTGGTGAGATTTGGATTATACTTTGTAAAAAATAAATAAATAAAGATGAAGTCTCACTATATTGCCCAACCTGGTCTGGAACTCCTAGCCTCAAGTGATCCTCCTGCCTTGGCCTCCTAAAGTACTGGGATTACAATTGTGAGTCACCATGCCCAAGATTTAAATGAGTTTTACCTGCTTTTTTTCTTCTGTATTTTCAGATTTTTTTGATAATGAACATATTTACACATACATTTTTTAAAAAATTAAGTAAATATATTCCATCATTTTAAAGTAATTCTCTTCTTTCCAAGAATTACACTCCCACTTTCCACTTATAAGACAGATAATACTAATTTTTAAATTCACAATTTGTATATTTATTATTGTTCTTCATATTTATTTTATCTTCTTCATTTGCTATCACATTAGTTATTTTTGCAATTTCATAATTATTATAAATGTTCCTTTTACACCAGAAATTTTATTTTCAGCCTGGCACAGTGGTACAAGCCTGTAGTCCCAGCTACTTGGGAGGCTGAGATAGGAGGATCACTTGAGCCCAGGAGTTTGAGACCAGCCTAGGCAACATAGCGAGACTCCATCTTAAAGATAAAGATAAAGAAAGAAAGAGGTTTTATTTTCAGCCACGCCTGTGTATTTCTCGCTCTAATTTAGTAATGTTGTAAAATTATGTCATTAATTTATTTAGTTCTGAAATCTTCCTTCTCTTCTCATTTGATTATCATCTCATCTCTGAGGTTTTAATTGAATTTGTATCATTACATTACCATGCAAAGCTACCTGAGAAAATTTTCTTCTTTTGGGAGAGCTATGCTTCGTTTGCTTCTGGATTTTGCATGCTAGATTTTTTTCTTTTTTAACCCTCCTCCTTCCCTTTCTTTTTTCTCCTGTACAGAGGCAGTATAGCATAACAGTTAATAACTTCTGCCTCTACCCCTTACTATGTGACTTGGGCAAGCAAATTTACTCTGTCTCAGTTTCCTTACTTGTACAAGGAAGAAAATAATAGAGGAAAATAATCGGGGAGGAGGGAATAATAGTATCCATCTCTTCAGATTGACATGAGGATTAAATGAGTCAATACAGAATGCTTAGAATAAATAGTACTTAGTTTACTAAATATTCACTTAATGTTAATGATTACAATGATTACATAATTGGTATTTCTTTTTAATGTGCCTATGGTATCTAACTGGCGTCTATACTGCTAGACTTGGTTCCCCTGTCCCACTTTGTGAAATGTGTAGGATTTATGTAATCTACTTCTAATGAACTCTCTGATACTTGCCAGACTCATAATCCTCTTCACATGGGAGTTACCACTGGAATTTGGACCATTCCCTTAATTCAGAGTAGGGCCCTGGAGCCTATGTGTCTGCTAACGAGAGGTAGCCCAGGTTGTGGTTGTTCATTTCTCTTTTTATTCATCTCTGTTGTCAAACTAAAAGAAAAGAAGCTGAGGCAGAAATAATATAGAGTTTATTTGGGCCAAAGTAGAGAACAGCTGCCTGGGACACACTTCCAAATTGTCTTGGGAAGTGCTCCGTTCAGACCTTTGCTACAAGCAGATTTTTGAAGGCAAAAAGGGGACAGGGAGTGGGCTTATACAAAGTCATTTGTCAGGAATTCTCACCAGTTCACAGGAATAACATTGATTAGTGATTGGCTATATATTGTTGAGCTACAGTGTGTGGGTTATACTGTCCAGAATGCAGCATTGTTAGATTAATTTATAGTTACTTGTAGCAATAGCTAGTATAGCTGGTAGTTTCTTTTCTTTCCTTTTTTTTTTTTTTTTTTTTTTTGAGATGGAGTCTCACTCTGTCCCCCAGGCTGGAGTGGTGCAATCTTGGCTCACCACAACCTCCAGCCTCACCATAACCTCCAGCGGGTTCAAGTGATTCTCCTGCCTCAGCCTCCCCAGTAGCTGGGATCAAAGGCGGCTGCCACTACGCCTGGCTAATTTTTGTATTTTTAGTAGAGACAGGTTTCACCATGTTGGCCAGGCTGGTCTTGAACTCCCTACCTCAGTTGATCCGCCCACCTCGGCCTCCCAAAGTGTTATGATTACAGGCGTGAGCCACCAACCCCAGCTGTGAAAGCAGTTTCAAGAGATTACACAGTTCAAGGAGAGAGATAGGATATGAATGCTGTCTCATTTTAATGCCTTTCTGGGCCTGATAATTTAAAAGGGCTTACATTCCTCATATAAAAAGTGTGTGTGACCAGGCATGGTGGCTCATGCCTATAATCCCAACACTTTGGGAGGCCGAGGTGGGTGGATCACTTGAGCCCAGGAGTTTGAGACCAGCCTGAGCAACATGCCAAAACCCCATCACTACAAAAAATACAAAAATTTGCTGGGCATGGTGGCATGTACCTGTGGTCCCAGCTACTTGGGAGGCTGAGGCAGAAGGATCACCTGAGCCTGCCAGGAGGTCAAGGCTGCAGTGAATCGTGATGGTGCCACTCCACTCCCGCCTGGGTGACAGAGTGAGACTCTCCTCAAGAAAAAAAAAAAAAGTATGTGTTTGTGTGTGTGTACATGTATATAATTCTTTCTTTGTCCCTCTCTAGCAGCTATTTCCACTTCCCTCAGGCAGAAGACATAAAAAATAAGAATATACAGTAGTTCCTGTTCACATCTTTCTAAATTTGGATTATTTGTACAAATTCTTTTTTTTTCTTTTTTTCTTTTTGAAACAGGGTCTTCCTCTGTCATGCAGGCTAGAGTGCAGTGGTGCCAATCATGGCACATCGCCGCCTCAATCTCTTGGGCTCAAGCGATCCTCCTACCTCAGCCTCTAAAGTAGCTAGGACTACAAGCATGCATCACTACCCCTGGCTATCAAATATCTATATAACCTATACTATTCCTGATGAATTTTGCTGTAGGCAAGGTTGCTTTTGGCAGTAGAGGCAAGTTTCCAGAGTAACTAACATCTTCATTGCACAGACACCCTCATATTATTTTTGTGAGATAATGAGGTTAGAATGCTTGTGAAATTCAAGCAACATACTGCCCTTGATTTAGGCTTAGTTATGAGACTAAGAAGTTCCCTTACTCCTAACTTCCCTCATCTATCAGTATTGGCAGTGGGGACCGAAGCCCCTATAGGTGGATCTAGTGACAGAGGCCCTGGGAGAATAGGGATTTTTTTTTTTTTTTTGAAACAAAGTCTCGCTCTGTCGGCCCAGGCTGGAGTGCAGTAGAGCGATCTCAGCTCACAGCAACCTCCGCCTCCCAGGTTCAAGTGATTCCCTGCCTTAGCCTTCCGACTAGCTGGGACTACAGGCACGTGCCACCACACCCTGATAATTTTTTGTTCATTTGTTTGTTTATGAGACGGAGTTTCACTCTTGTTACCCAGGCTGGAGTATAATCGTGTGATCTCAGCTCACTGCAACCTCCACCTCACAGCTTCAAGCGATTCTCCTGCCTCAGCCTCCAGAGCAACTGGAATTATAGGCACCCGCCAGCACTCCTGTCTAATTTTTTGTATTTTTAGAAGAGACAGGGTTTCACTATGTTGGCCAGGTTGGTCTCAAACTCCTGACCTCATGATCCACCTTCCTCGGCCTCCCAAAGTGCTGGGATAACAGGCATGACCCACCGCCCCCGGCCCTAATTTTTGTATTTTTTAGTAAGACAGGGTTTTGCCATGTTGGCCTCTGGACCTCAGGTGATCCGCCCACCTGGGCCTCCCAAAGTGCTGGGATTACAGGTGTAAGCCACCGCCCCCGGCCAAGAATAGGGATTTAGATTGGTCTCTTTGGGGTGGGGGAGGAGGGTAATGACAAGGATTTCAAGAAATCAAGAGTGGGCAAGACGCATGATTATTTCCCAATTTGACCTATCTTCCTATATGCTCCTTTTCTTTCCAAGAATCTCAGAATTTGGCCTGCTTGAGTTTCTTTACACTATCACTACCCACTGACTCTTACGAAATTCCCCCTCCTCCTGAGATCGCACCACTGCTCTCCAGCCTGGGCGACAGAGCACGACTCTGTCTCAAACAAACAAACAAACAAAATCCCCTTCCTCTTGAAGACTAATATTGAAGACAACCTAAGTTATCTTTGGCTTGCCAGTCTCAGAAACCACATAGCACTTAGGTTATGTAAGAGATCTTGCTGCTAGTAATAATGCAAACTATATAAGAAAAGACTTCCTTTATTTTATTTTTAATTTTTTATTTGGTTTTTAGAGACGTGATCTCACTGTTTTACCTAGACTGGACTTGAACTCCTGGACTTTCAACTGATTCTCCTGCCTTAGCCTCTTGGGTAACCGGGACTACTGGCGCTGCACACAGCAAGACTTTTTTTTTTTTTTTTTTTTTTTTTTGAGCCATCCTTTCTCTCTTATTTTTTTAGAAACTAAAAAAGAAAACCACCGAAGTACACAGTCAGTGAGCATTCAAAGGATGGATTGATACAATTCAATTATAGTTGAGGGGATAATTAGACTCAATGATTCTCCAGGATTTTTTTTTTTTTTTTTTAAAGACAGTGTCTGTTGCTCAGCTTAGAGTGCAGTGGTGTGATCATAGTTCACTGCAATCTGGAACTCCTGAGTTCAAGGATCTTCCTGCCTCAGCCTCCCAAAGTGCTGGGATTGCAGGCGTTAACTACCACACCAGGCCCTTCTCCTGGATTTCTTGGATTAGCAGGTGGATTTGTGAGCCTTGGGTAGAAGTAAGGTGGAGACTGTGAGCAAGTAGAATGGAGGCATGCAGTGCTGTTTTCTAGACCCGCAGTAAGGAAACAGGAAGGGAAGGATGAGGAGCAAACAACCTACAATTTACTTTCACCTCCTCTACCTTCTTATTAATCTTCCCATAAGGTCAGAATCCTGTCAAAGTCACACAATAAATCAGGAATAGATTTAGGATTCGACAGAACCTTATTAGGGGAGTTTTACAACATTAGGAGATGATCCATGAGGAGCAGCAGCTTGGAGGCAAAAGGAATTTTGTTTATTGTTGTTATTTTTTTTATTTTTATTTTTTGTGAGACAGAGTCTCGCTCTGTTGCCCAGGCTGGAGTGCAGTGGCACAAACTCTGCTGGCTGCAAGCTCCATCTCCCGGCTTCACGCCATTCTCCTGCCTCAGACTCCCAAGTAGCTGGGACTACAGACGCCCGCCACCATGCCTGGCTAATTTTGTTTTCTGTATTTTTAGTTGAGATGGGGTTTCACCGTGTTAGCCAGGATGTTCTTGATCTCCTGACCTTGTGATCTGCCCGCCTCGGCTTCCCAAAGTGCTGGGATTACAGGTGTGAGCCACCAGGCCCAGCCTGTTTTTTTAAAAAAATAGAAATAGGGCCTCACTATGTTTCTCAGGCAGGTCTCAAATTCTTGGTTTCAAGCCGTCCTTCTGATTTGGCCTCCCAAAGTGGGATGGATTAGAAGAATGAGCCACCTTGCCCACCTCATTTTTGTTGTTGTTGTTGTTATTTTGTTTTTGAGACAAGGTGTCTCTCTGTCACCCAAGCTGGAATGCAGTGGCACCATCACAGCTCACTGCGGCCTCAAACTCCTGGGCTCAAGCGATCCTCCCACGTCAGCCTCCCAAGTAGCTTGGACTACAGGCATGCACACAACACACTTCATTTTTTAAAATCTTTTTTTTGTAAAGATGGGGTCTCCCTTTGTTGCCCAGTCTGTATTTTTCATAGAGCCGGGGTTTCGCGATGGTGGCCAGGCTGGTCTGGAACTCCTGAGCTCAAGTGATCCTTTTGCCGCAGCCTCCCAAAGTGCTGGGATTACAGGCGCAAGCCACTGTGCCTGGCCAGTAATTTAAATAAACACTAACAGATGCACAGAGCTGTAGAAATGGCATTGCTAAACAAAATGTTGTGAATAATCAAGTTAAACTCCCTAATTTTACAGATGAGGAAAGTCAGTCTTAAAAATTAAACAAGCCGGGCGCGGTGGCTCAGTCCTGTAATCCCAGCACTTTGGGAGGCCCAGGCAGGTGGATCACCTGAGGTCAGGAATTTGAGAGAAGCCTGACCAACATGGAGAAATCCCGTCTCTACTAAAAATATAAATTAGCCGGGCGTGGTGGTGCATGCCTGTAATCCCAGCTACTCAGGAGGCTGAGGCAGGAGAATCACTTGAACCCGGGAGGCAGAGATTGCAGTGAGCCGAGATCATGCCATTGCCCTCCAGCCAGGACATCAAGAGTGAAACTCTGTCTCAAACAAACAAGCAAACAAACTTAAACAGGCTTTTTCATGGTCACACAGCTAGTTACTTTGAGAATCAGGAATAGATCATAGATTCCCTGACTACTCTTGTTGCTCAGGTTTTTTTGTTTTTTTTTTGAGACGGAGCCTAGCTCTGTGGCTCAGGCTGGAGTGCAGTGGCGCCATCTCGGCTCACTGCAAGCTCGGCCTCCTACGTTGACGCCATTCTCCTGCCTCAGCCTCCTGAGTAGCTGGGACTACAGGCGCCCGCCACGATGCCCGGATAATTTTTTGTATTTTTAGTAGAGTCGGGGTTTCACCCTGTTAGTTAGGATGGTCTCAATCTCCTCTGACCTTGTGATCCGCCCGCCTCGGCCTCCCAAAGTGCTGGAATTATAGGCGTGAGCCACCGCGCCCGGCCTCTTGTTGCTGTTTCATTCTCATATATGGAATGCTCTTCAAAACTAACAACTAGGCAAAATAGAATGAGTAAACATGTAAATTATGGGCCAGTCACAGAACTTATGTGGGACCCACACAAGTACATACAACAATCCTGATTCTGGTTCTAAAATATAAAATTAAAAAGCACTTGAAGTATAATTTGAAATAATAAAAGACAAGTCAAACTGTAGGTATGTTAGACCTCAAAAATATATCTATTCTTAAAAAAGACAAATTAAGTTTTGTCCGTCATCTTATGAAAAGCCTGGAATACATAATGACATTCATTATTTTTTGTAAGTTTTGGGATTTCCCCCCCCCCACCCCACATCAGGTGGGTAATGTGCAGATGGCACAAGGTTTGAGGGAGGGACATCTCACACAAGTGTGAACACACAATCATCACACTTATGAACTACAAAAGTAACTCGTAAGTAGCTTTTTATTACAAGACAAAGTAAATGTACATTGCAAAAAATGCAGTACAAATAAAAGGAAATAAAGTTACTAGTACTTGTCCCATCCAAGTATTATTATAGTTTGAAGTCTTTATACTACAAAAAAAAGCATATAAAAAACAAATTTAGTAAAATTCTAAAAACCACTTGTTTCATTTGGGGAGTTTCTTTCTTTCTTTTGTAGTTTCTCTGGTTGCCCAAGCTGGAGTGCAATGGCGCAACCTCGGCTCACCGCAACCTCCGTCTCGCAGGTTCAAGCGATTCTTCTGCCTCACTTTCCCGAGTAGCTGGGATTACAGGCGCGTGCCACCACGCCCGGATAAGTTTTTTATTTTTAGTAGAAACGGGGTTTCACCAGCTGGTCTCAAACTCCCAACCTCAGGTGATACCCTCCCCCGCGCCCGACTTCCCAAAGTGCTGGGATTATAGGTGTGAGCCATCATGCCCGGCCTATTTGGAGAGTTTTTTTGAGGGTTTTGTTTGTTTGTTTGTTTTGAGATGGAGTGTCTGTCACCCAGGCTGGAGTGCAATGGTATGGTCTTGGCTCACTGCAACCTCAGCTCCCGGGTTCAAGTGATTCTCCTGCCTCAGTCTCCCGAGTAGCTGGTATTACAGGCGGGAGCCACCACACCCGGCTAATTTTTGTATTTTTAGCAGAGATGGGGTTTCACTATGTTGGCCACGCTGGTCTCGAACTCCTGACCTCGTGATCCGCCCTCCTCGGACTCCCAAAGTTCTGAAATTACAGGTGTGAGTCACTGTGCCCGGTCTATCTAGAGAGTTTCTATACACATTCATGCAACGTTTACAGAACCCTTGAATGGGTGGGACTGGTGCGGTGCTAGACATTAGGGGCACACTTGTGTCCTGTTTCTCTCTATCCCAAAAGGGCTTACGTATACAGGGGGAGACATAAACAGATATTTGTCAATTATAATACAAAACTTGTGTCAAAATACAATGAGAGTTGAATCTGTTTGTAGCTGTGACTCTGATCGTTCTGGAATTCCTAGGTTCTTTTCCAAAACAAAAGCTTAATGCTGAGCTGGTGTGTTGTTATTGCCAGCACTATTTCAAATCATGTGTTAAGGTAACTTAGGCTAAGAAAATACCACTTTACTACTTGTCAAGTAAGTGTTCGAGCCTTTCAAAAACCATCCCGTTTAGGCACTTGGAAACACGCGCAAAGCTGGAGAAACCAATAAGCTGCTAACGTAGACGTTTCAAGGGTCACATTTACTTAAGAGACACTCGGGCCGCCAGGGGAGCGGTGCATATTGGGACTTGTAGTCATACCAGAACCGAGGAAACTGCAACTCCATTTAGGATGCACTTCTCCCCTTCAAATTTTCTGGCCCAACAGTTAGATTAAGCCCTAACCTAAAGCATAACTTACCACACCTCACTCATTCTGGGTTCATCAGGCTTCTGCCAGGCTTATCATGTTCAAGCTCAAACGCACGGCGTTCTCCTGTACAAGCCTCAAAGAGATTGGCTTGTCCTCGGCGGTGGGCGGAACCCTAGATGGACCGGGGGTCGGGATTGGCCAGTTTCTGACTAGAAGAGGCGTTTTTATGTTCACTTGCTGATAAGTATACTGTGGTAAAAAGTGAATCCTTTACCACAGTAGCAGCTTCGCCGAGCGAAGTCTCGCGATATTTCGGCCGCAGGGCTCTACAGTCGCGTAGTGAGTGGCGGAGGACTGCGGGGGTGGCGGGCACCGGAGCCGGGAAGGGACAGGTCAGGCGGGGAGTGCGAGCGCATTCTGCCTCCGCCGCTCGGGCTGGGTCAGGAGTGGCTGCCCGAGGTCCTCTGGTGGAGAGCGCGGTCTTCCTGGCCAGTGAGTCGGCCCCGGGTCGTGGCTGGTGAGGGGACCCTGAGCTTCACCTGGGCCAGCGCGGGCAGTGACAGGTGCGCGAAGGAGCCCGGCGCTCCGCCCGCTCGCCGACCCGCCCCCTCCGGGCCTCGCCCTCCAGGGCTCGGGATGAGTCGCGGGCCCCAGCTGAGCGGCTCCGGCTCCAGGCGCCTGTCGCTGCTTCTGCTGTCGCCACCGAAGAGCGGCCGCCGCCCCTGAGGGAAGGAGGGAGGGAAGCGGCCGCTGACCCGTGGCATGAGCTGGATGCGGTGTCCGTTGCAGGACTAGGGCGCCGACATGAACCTGCACCAGGTGCTGACCGGGGCTGTGAACCCTGGCGACCACTGCTTCTCCGTGGGCAGCATTGGCGACCAGCGCTTCACGGTGAGTGAGGGAGGCCCTCGCGTCGCCCGTGGCCCGGCCTTTGCCCGTCATTCTGGGCCAAGCTCGGCCCAGAACGACGGGCAGAGGCGCGAGCGACTTGTCGCCCCAGGGTTGTCCCTACCACCCAGAGCTGGGCAGACCTGGCCCTTGAGAACTAAGGAAGCAAAACCATTTCGGTCAGTGAGATACTGTTTGGAGCCTGAACTCAACTTAGAGAATGTTTTGTAGGATTTTTAAAGTTTTTGGTCTGACTTCCTTGGACCGGGGTGCTTTGCCAAAGTCGTTTGTCCAAAAATCTTTGTTGAGTAACGAGTTGGAGGCTTTTTATACCATTCTGTAGGTTCAAATTATTAAATTTAGGAATGATGGGGATTGGGTTCATTTTGTATTCTAAGTTAAGGTCAAGTATCTTTGTACTTAAAAAAAGTGGGTGTCTCAAAACAATTACCAGTTGTTTGCTATCAACAACTAGCTTTGAGAACAGTGCTTTTCATTTATTTTCTTTTCAAATTCCCTGAGAAATAACTTCGGAAAGAAAAAAAGCCTTTTCATTTTTAACAATGTTTCTTGGATATTTTACAGTAACCCGGTAATCCCAGGTTAAGGTTGCTTAACTTGCTTTTCATTGGTCACATATTGACAAGAAGAGGGCACCAGACTTCGGGCTACTTGTCAGTATAGTGGCATTTTCTGCCTTAACTATAGTTTTTTTTTTTTTTTTAAATATAACAATTTCAAA
This sequence comes from Theropithecus gelada, assembly GCF_003255815.1. Taxonomy (NCBI): domain Eukaryota; kingdom Metazoa; phylum Chordata; class Mammalia; order Primates; family Cercopithecidae; genus Theropithecus; species Theropithecus gelada. Next base: position 115,611,379 of record NC_037673.1, read on the forward strand.
CTATAAGTCAGTAATTGCACATGATACTTTTGTCTACATAAATTTATAATGCTAATGATTTTTGCTACAATTTGTGTAGATACCTCTTTAGTTGTGATTAAAAGTAAAACTTGTTACTGCCTGGGAATACTGAGTGCTGTAGGCATTTTTCCTTTAAAAAAAAAAAAAGTAAAACTTAATTTTGTATAAGTGACACAAAGTAAACAACGTAACCAATGCCCCAAGTTTAGGAGTCTTAAATTTCTAATCTTTTTCTCTGCTTTTAATTTTTCTGTGGTCTTCGTTGCTCAGAATAAATAATACTCAGCATTTAACATGGTGCAGGCATTTAATGCCTGAATTGTACTTTTAGAATTGTGCCAACAAGCATTTTGCTTTCAAATAGAGACTGTACCTCTCCTTTAGATTGACTTATACACATCTTAATTCATTGGGATTCCGATTCTAAATGTTTGCCCAGCCTGAATACTTGGGAAAAGAGTGAGCTCTGAGGGTCCCAGTGAGCAACTATAATTTCCTTACAGCTGGGCATTGCTCTCTGCTCTTGCTACTTAAGAGGGAAATAAAACATCATCCTTAGAAGGTTTTCCTACTGGGAAATTATAGGATAATAATGTTGCATTATCTGTCATTTGCTAAGGTTATATGAATTCTTTCTCCAGTGTAAATTCTAAGAACTTTTGCTTTTTAAAAAATTTTGAAATGAGGGCCGGGCGCGGTGGCTCAAGCCAGCACTTTGGGAGGCCGAGACGGGCGGATCACGAGGTCAGGAGATCGAGACCATCCTGGCTAACACGGTGAAACCCCGTCTCTACTAAAAATACAAAAAATGAGCCGGGCGAAGTGGCGGGCGCCTGTAGTCCTAGCTACTCGGGAGCCTGAGGCAGGAGAATGGCGTGAACCCGGGAGGCGGAGCTTGCAGTGAGCTGAGATCCGGCCACTGCACTGCAACCTGGGCGACAGAGCGAGACTGCGTCTCAAAAAAAAAAAAAAAAATTTTGAAATGAGGGCTCCCTCTGTCACCCAGGCTAGAGTGCAGTGGCGTGATCACAGCTCACTGCAGCCTCGACCTCCCTGGCTTAAGCCATCCTGCCACCTTAGGCTCCTGAGTAGCTAGGACTACAGATGTTAATCACCACGCCTGACTAAGTTTTCTATTTTTTGTAGAGAGGGGTCTCCTTATGTTGCCGAGGCTGATTTCAAGTCCCTGGGCTCAAGTGATCCTCCCACTTATGCCTCCCAAAATGCTAGGATTAGAGGTGTGAGCCACCATGCCCAGCCCTAAGAATTTTTTCTAAGAAGGCATTCACAATCTGTGTAAGCAGTGGTGTGAACTTCAGAGCATATACAGTATGATGGCCTATTTATATACCTGGATGCATTCCTCTATAAAACCTTGGTGAATGTCTCTGTATTATTTTTAAGGAGAGATCAGTTAATATGCCAAGGATTAGATAGATGGTCATCCTGTACCATCACGTAGCTTGTTGGTCAGTTCTGCTGAATTTTAAAGTTCGTTTCCATAGAGTAAGATTTAATCTCCCACCAAGCCTGCTGCAGATTTCTTCCAGGTCTCTGGAAGCATTCAGTAAATAAAGTAAAAATAATTTTTAAGTATAAAGAGATCTCAGCTCTCTTTAGTTTTGATGGAATTTTAAGGATTTGACAGTCATGGTTTTCCTTTGCAGCCTATCCATCCCTGACTCTTTAAGTTGATTACACTCATTATCCTGGACACTTATATACCCCTTAAATTTATCTCTCTTGAAATCACCCTTTTTTTTTCCTCTCATTAAAAGGCGGAATCTATTGTTTACTTCTTGAGTAGTTTTTTTTTTTGAGATGGAGTTTCACTCTTGTTGCCCAGGCTGGAGTGCAATGGCGTGATCTCATCTCACTGCAACCTCCGCCTCCTAGGTTCAAGAGATTCTCCTGCCTCAGCCTCCTGAGTAGCTGGGATTACAGGCATGCACCACCATGCCTGGCTAATTTGCATTCTTTAGTAGAGGTGGGGTTTCACCATGTTGGTCCGACTAGTCTCGAGTTCCTGACCTCAGGTGATCCACCTGCCTCGGCCTCCCAAAGTGCTGGGATTACAGATGTGAGCCGCTGCACCCAGCCTTGAGTTGTGTTTTTAACCTCTTTTGATTTTGACTTTTCTTTGATAGGAAAATAGCAAACATTAATGGTAGATGGTATGTGAAGACTAAAATATCCCTCAGTTGCATTTTACTTGAAGTGGAGCATGACATCTTCCTCTTGTAGTTTCCCTTGAAAAATTCTTTTATTCCTTCTGGTACTTTGTGCCTTCTCTTAGGACAGTCCTGTTTTTGTAATTCCTCCCTTTGCGTGTTTGCAGATATCTTACCTGTTCTTGGTTTGAAAGATTACAAGATGTGAGATCTTGTTTTACTCATAAAGTCTGACAGGTTTTAAATGGAAATGAAACTGAATGCCACTTCTCCTATTTTCTAGATTTGAAAATATGAAATTACCAGTGCAGGTTAATCATATCTAAGTATTAGATACTTTTTTTACTACCTCAACAGGCATCAAGCTGTTTTGACTTTGCTCTTAGTAAGAAATCCTCTTGTGGGCAATGACTATCTCTGCTGTGCTTTCAGAGCACTTTCTTTGCATCTTTATTATATCATTAACCAGTCTTGCCTTGTGTATTGTATGTGTGTGACTTCCCAGCCTTCATTGTGAGCACTTAGAACAGTGACTGAAAGAGTGTTTAAACCTAACAGTAAGGTCATTACTTGGAGTTGATTTCCAGTGTGGTCCCTTATAATTAGCTGTTTATCCATTAGCAAGTTCTACTCTTTGAATTTCTTTTTTTCTCTGTGTAAAATGGGACTAAAATAGTATTATTCATAGAGTTGTTACATGAAAAAGTGCTAAGCTGTAAGTCTGTGGTTTAGCACATGAAAAACTCTCAAAAATGTCAGTTTTCATAAAATTAAGGTTATATTGTAATGCCTAACAACAGAAAGTACTTCGTAAGTCGTGGTCGAATTAATGAAAAATGGATAGAGAAACCTTACAGTAATATAATTAATAATTGCTGTATTTAAGAATAGCTTTAATCATTTAGATTTGAGTCCAAATGAATATTCCTGTTAGTTTCTTTTTTTTTTTTTTGAGATTGAGTATCACTCTATCACCCAGGCTAGAGTGCAGTGGCGCGATCTCAGCTTGCTACAACCTCCGCTTCCCAGGTTCAAGCTATTCTCATGCCTCAGTCTCCCAAGTAGCTGGGATTACAGGCACACACCACCACGCCCAGCTAATTTTTGTATTTTTAGTAGAAACGGGTTTCATCATGTTGACCAGGCAGGTCTTGAACTCCTGACCTCAAGTGATCTGCCTGCCTCAGCCTCCCCACATGCTGGGATTACAGGCGTGAGCCACCGTGCCCTGCCTGTTAGTTTCTTTTTCAAAGTCAGTTGTTAGGCATTTTATCATCAACATCAAGTGAGCAACTAGGGGAGACTTCAGGTATACTCAGCAAAAATTCTTTATTTTTTCCTTATTTACTGGAATGCTTCCTTCATGCCTTTTTCCTTGTTAATTTCCTACTGCTCTTAGTAGGAAAATTTTTTTAAAAAAATTAAAAAAAAAAAAAAAGGAGACAAGATCTCCTTATGTTGCCCAGGCTGGTATCTAACTCCTGGGCTCAAGTGATCCTCCCACCTCAGCCTCCCAGGCTGCTGGGATTGCAGATGTGAGCTTCCATGTCCAGCCTACAATTTTTGTTTTTAGAATTAAATATAATCTGTTTATAAAAGGCAGCAAGTTAAAAAGAAGACTAATTAGAATCTACATTTCTAGATTCTATTTTTATGCATACTGTTGATATGATACATTTTTTTTCTTTTTCTTCTGTAGTTTATCCATACTTAGGGTTGAAACTGTGAATTGAATGACATGGAAAGGGAGATAATTTCCGAGACAGAAAGATTGTGCCAATATATAGGACTTCCTATCTCTGATTTGGAGTTTAAACACCTTGGCTATGGGAGGGAAAGCAAATATGTTATAGCTCCAATTTCCCTTTAGTATTAGAAAACTCAATATTTCCAGCTAAGGGAATCTGGATTAGAAATCAGAAGACTGCAATTATGAGAGTGTCATTAGAGAAATAGGGCTGAATAAGCAGTCTTCTTCATCAGCTTTCTGTAATAAGCATCCTTGAGTTTAGCTTTGTTGTGTTCACTTTAAGGAAACTTTTATTGGTAGCGGTGTGATTGTCAAATCAGGAGGATGGGAAGGTTTTTTTTTTGAAAGGGGACATGTGAGTCTTTGTGATTGGGGAGAATATAGAAGGGGAAAGATTGCTACTGCTCATATGTGAAGAAAGAGAAAGATGTTTGTGGTGCATATAATAGTACAAGTACTAAATTGGACTTTAAAATATGTTGGCCTGTTTTAAAACATAAAGTTTTTTTTTGTTGTTTGTTTGTTTGTTTGTGAGACGGAGTCTCACCGTGTCGCCCAGGCTAGGGTGTAGTGGCGCCATCTGGTTCACTGCAAGCTCCGCCTCCCGGATTCAAGCCGTTCTCCTGCCTCAGCCTCCTGAGTAGCCGGGACTACAGGCACCCACCACCATGCCCAGCTAATTTTTTGTATTTTTAGTAGAGATGGGGTTTCACCATATTAGCCAGGATGGTCCCGATCTCCTGACCTCGTGATCCGCCCGCCTTGGCCTCCCAAAGTGCCGGGATTACAGGCGTGAGCCACCGTGCCCTGCCAAAACATAAAGTTTTATAGTGTTAAAGTACCTTTAAAATAATTGAAATGGTACTAGTTCTCAATACTTTATTATATTTTAAAGATAATAATTACTGCATGCCAGACTTAAAACCTGTGTCATTTAAACAGGACATATACCAGAAAGGAATTTTTTGGGGGTGTTTACCTGGTATTGTTGATTAAAACTAGAATGCTGACTGTTACAGCCTTGAATTTTATTGAAATTTAGAATATTTGAGAAGATTCTGTGCCAAAATTTAAAGTTGAAAGTTATATTTTGATTATATGCTTGATAGCACATATGTGACTCAGGTTGAAAGTTACATTTTGATTATATGCTTGATAGCATACATGTGGCTCAGTTCTTCCTGTGCATCGTGTTTAGTTTTAAAGTTGATAAACCTAATGCTGTATGTGCCTAATAGAAGGATTTTCATTTGTCAATTTAATTTTATTGGTTAATAATAGATTATTCTGATTACAGATCTTTTATTATTATTATTTTTTAATTAAAACATTTTTAAATAAAAAGAGATGGGGGTCTCACTATATTGACCAGGCGTGACCAGGAACTCCCGGCCTCAAGTGATCCCCCCATCTTGGCCTCCCAAAGTGCTGGGGTTACAGGGGTGAACCACCAGGCACAGTGCTATTTTATTTTATTTTTTTGAGGCAGGATCTTATTATATTGCCCAGGCCAGTTTGGAACTCCTGGGCTCAGGTGAGCCTCCCTGTGATTACAGGTGTGCCCTACTGTGCCCAGTGGTTATAGATCCTTTGACAGAAGCAGCTGGTGACATCGACAGTTTATTTGATAGGCTGGTGCTCCTATTATTGTTTTGATAACCTCCTACATTATAGTCGGGGCACCTTGAAATGAATTTTTGTGAATAATTTATTTTAGACAGATCTGTAAAACCAGTTTTACATTTTGATTTAGAAGTTTCATGTGTTGTATTACATCTTAGGTTTTGTTTGTTTGTTTGTTTTAAGACAGGGCCTCACTCTGTCACCCAGGCTGGAGTGCAGTGGATCTCAGCTCACTGCAGCCTCTGCCTCCTGGCTGAAGTGATCCTCCCACGTTAGCCTCCCAAGTGGCTAGGACCGCAGACACGTGCCACCATTCCTGGCTATTCTTTTTTTTTTTTTTTTTTTGTATTTTTTTCGTCTCTCTCTCTCTCTCTATATATATATTTTTATTTATTTATTTATTTATTTATTTATTTATTTTTTAAAGTACAGATAGGGTCTCGTCATGTAGCCCGGGCTGTTCTCAAATTCCTGAGCTCAAGCAGTCCACCTGCCTCAGCCTCCCAAAGTACTGGGATTACAGGTGTGAACCACCATACCTGGGCTGTTTTAGGTTTTTATTTAAAATCAGGTAGACAGATTATTTTTATTTAAGAATTTAGTGGTACAAGGATTATTTTAAAATCATGCACAGCCCATTCTGTTTCATTTATTTATTTAAAACAATTTTTTAGAGGTGGGGTCTCTTTGTGTTGCCAGGGCTAGTCTAGAACTTCTGGCCTCAAGCGATCCTACTGCCTCAGCCTCCCAAGTAGCTGGGACTACAAGCCTGTGCTGCTGCACCTGGCTCATATTTTCACTTTTATTTTCACAAACTTTCTAGTATTGAGAACATGGAAACTGGAGATTTAATATGCGCTTTTCTTTTAGAAACGAGACCACTTACATGGATTTGGAGCTTGAATTATTTGTCCGGGCACTGATTCCTCTGTTCTTAGCACATATTTGTGAGATATTTATTTTATTTATTTTTTTGAGGCAGAGTCTTGCTCTGTCACCCAGGCTGGAGTACAGTTGTGGGATCATAGCTCACTGCACTGTCAACCTCCTGGGCTCAATCAGTCTTCTAACTTCAGTCTCCCAAGTAGCTGGGACCACAGGCGTGTGCCACACCAGGCCCAGCAAATTTTTTGTTTTTATTTTATGCGGAGATGGGGTCCCACTATGTTGCCCAGGCTGGTCTCAAATCCTGGCTCAAGTGATCCTCCCACCTTGGCCTCTCAAAGTACTGGGATTACAGGCATGAGCCACTGCACCCAGTCTGTGAGATCAAGGAGTTCATATCATGCTTGTGTCGCAGGATGAAGATAACTATATGGAAATCAGACTTTAATTCTTGAGCTTATTACCTGTTGTTTCACAGTTATTGCTACACATTTTAACTTCCTAATTTATATAATTTAGCATGAGTTAATTTAGCAACACTCTTTGTTGCCAGTATCCTTTAACTCTCTTAACCCTTTTTGTTTACACCAGTCTGATAAAATTCCACACACTTGATCAGTCTCATGTTCCTGTATATCTTGTGAGCACTACTAGACGATGTAAAGAAATTCCTGTGGGAGGCCGGGCGCGGTGGCTCAAGCCTGTAATCCCAGCACTTTGGGAGGCCGAGACGGGCGGATCACGAGGTCAGGAGATCGAGACCATCCTGGCTAACACGGTGAAACCCCGTCTCTATTAAGAAATACAAAAAACTAGCCGGGCGAGGTGGCGGGCGCCTGTAGTCCCAGCTACTCGGGAGGCTGAGGCCGGAGAATGGCGTGAACCCGGGAGGCGGAGCTTGCAGTGAGCTGAGATCCGGCCACTGCACTCCAGCCTGGGCGACAGAGCGAGACTCCGTCTCAAAAAAAAAAAAAAAAAAAGAAATTCCTGTGGAAAACAAAGTCATGTTTGCCAACCTCAGATGGGACCTCAAAGCTTTCCAGGAATCCTCCCACCCATCTGCTCATTTTTCCTTTCTTGCACCTTCTGAAACCTCCCACTCCAGTGCTCTCTTAACTCATGTAAACTTGTTGCCTGGAATCATTCAGATGGCAGCTCCCTCATTTTTGACTACAAGCCGAAAAATCGACTTATATCAGCATCCATTCTTTCCTTCTCTTCTCCTGGTGCAGTAAAATAGATGTCCCCCAGAATTGTCCAGGGTTAATCCGTCTTCCTGGTGCCCTGGATCTTATCTCTTCAGGCTGTCTCTGGGATCTCAGCCCTAAAGTTATCTCTACTTTTTTCTTTCCAGAGGTTCTAAGACATGCTTTAAACTCTCATCTTGAAAAACAGCCAGCCAGAAAATCCTTTGATGCCACATCCCTCTTTATCTTTGACTTCAGAGTCAAAGTCCTTGAGTTGTCTGTATTTGTTGCCACTTTTATGTCCTGCTCACTTCTTAACTCACTGTACTTTGGCAGCTTTTGTCTGCTTAGTCACCGGTAACCACATTGATGCTAATTTGAATCAACAGATCTCCTCTGTATCTTGCTTTCTCTTTGGCATTTGTCATGTTGATCATTTTCTCCTTCACTTTCCTTGGCTTAGTTATACCATACTTGCCCCCCAACCCCACCCTCTTAGTCGTTCTCAATGTTCTTTGCAAGATATCTTTCTTGTCTATCCCTTAAATATTGGTGACCGTCAGGACTACCAGGCCTTGGTCCTCTTCTTGTTTCATTCTACATGCAGCTCCTGGTGTATAGTCTGTGATGGTGAGATCCCTGTCTTGAGCTTCATATTGATAATTTTAAATACCTTTTGGATTGTTCCACTTGAAGTTACTACAAATAATCAATTTTAAAATGTTTTGCACGCCCATAATCCCAGCACTTTGGGAGGCTGAGGCAGGTGGATTGCTTGAGGTCATGAGTTCTAGTCCATCCTGGCCAACATGGTGAAACCTTGTCTCTACTAAAAATACAAAAAATTAGCCAGGTGTGGTGGTAGGTGCCTGTAATCTCAGCTACTCGGGAGGTTGAGGCAGGAGAATCGCTTGAACCTAGGAGGCAGAGGTTGCAGTGAACCAAGATCGTCCCGCTACACTCCATCCTGGGTGACAGCAAGACTTCGTCTCAAAATTAAAATAAAATAAGTAAAATGTTCCATACTCAGTCAACTCCCCTACCTTGGTGCACCTTGCAACCCACACCCCCATTTGTTTTGTTTGTCCTCCTGTGTTCATTATCTCTGTGAATGGTTCCATTATCCAGCTATTTTTTTTAAGCCAAAGATTTGGAAATATCCTTAACACCTAATCCATCTACATTTTTCTTATACAATCAGTCAAGCCCTGTAGATTCTGTCTTCTGAGTAATTTTAATGTATTTCCATTTGTCTTTTCAGTAGTGCTGTTACTCTGTTGAAATAGCCTTTTAACCTGTGTCCCTGTATTTAATCATGCTTGTCTTCAACTTAAACAATACTGCCAGAGGGACCATTTTAAAAGGCAGATTAGGATAAAGTGTGAATTCTTCCCAATGCATTTTACTGTACTTTTCTAGTCTCTCATCACTTTTCCTCCTCCCTGCAGTAGTTGCCTCCCTAAACTTTAGCTGTATCTAACGTCTTTCCATTTATACGGTAAGAAATGCTTTCTTATTTCCAAGCCATTTCACAAGCTGTTCAGGCAGCGTTTCAATTCCCCCTCCCTATGCAAAAAAGGCGTAAATCTGGCTAACTCATCCCTAAAACCTTGGTTTAGATGTCCCTATTCAGACTAGATGATCTTCCTATTTGTAGCCTATCTTGTAATTGCTTTTTCAGTTGTTACCCACTAGAATTGTACTACCTCTAGGGGCAGTGACTTCATGTTGCATTCCAAACAGCTGGCAAGGTAGGGCCTAGTAAATACATGAGGACAAATGGGACAAAGAAAACCTGTGCTGGAATCAGAAGAGCTCCAAGGACTAAGCTGTCTGTTGTGGGCAAGGCAAAGAAGACAGCTGCGTTTGGGCTGCCTCCCCTTCTTCACTCCCAGCTTAGAATCCTCAAAAAGTCAAATCCAGATGACTTCTTGGAAGGCCTTGGGGTAAGGAAGTGTGATTTCAGCTTTCCATTCACTCCCCACAGAAATAGCACTCTTTCTTGATTCATTTAACTAACATTTATTGATGCCATATGTGTGCGAGGCATTGTTTATTGGTAGCTAAAATCTTTACCTGAGTCAGAACCTTTTTAAAATAAAACATATTTTAATGTGTAAAAACTGCTTGAGAACATACTTTGACTCAAACGTCTTCAGACTTAAGTCAATTAACAGGTATATATAGTTGGCTTCTGGTTACTTTTTGTTTTTATAGGAGGAATAAGAACCCCTAAGTATTGGATGCAAGAAGTGTAGATGAGAAGTTAATTTGAAGAAGATATAGAGCTGCAGAAACAAAGATTGAAGACCAACTTACACTTTACCAATTTTAACCAGAGGTGCCCTTGCTTAACCTTTTCGTTTTAACTAATGGGGACAAATTGAGTCTGTACATGGAAAATTTTGTTCTTGTGTGTATTCGAAGGTAATTTTTGTCCATAAGTGATAAAGGATTTAAGAAAAGAGTTCCTTTGGAATTAAAAATTGAGTTTTTACTGCATTTGGGGTCCTGCTATCTAAAAATATGAGAAAGAATTATGAATAAACATGATTCTTGCCCTTCGGGAGCCTAAGTTTATTGTTGTCTGAATTGATTGCTGACATAATTATTTCCCAGAGAAAGTTTTAAGATAACGTGTGTGTGTGTGTGTATGTGTGTGTATTTATATGTTCTTAGAATGCTTTATAAAATCAATTTTTATTTTTTTTGTTTTTAGTTTTTTTTAGATACAGAGTCTTACGGTGTTTCCCAGGCTGCAGTGTAGTGGTGCAGTCATAACTCACTGCAGCCTCAAACTCTTGAGTTTAGACAGTCATGCTACCTCAGCCTATTGAGTAGCTGGGACTACAGACATGTGCCACCATGCCTGGGTTATTTTATTTTTCTAGAGACAGGGTCTCACTCTGTTGCCCTGGCTGGAGTGCAGTAGTGTGAACACAGCTCACTGCAGCTTCAGCCTCCTTGGCTCAAGTAGATCCTCCACCACAGTGTCCCAAGTAGCTGGGACAACAGGCACGTCCCACCATGCCTGGCTAATTTTTAAAATTTTTTGTAGAGTGGGGTCTCATTGTGTTACCCACACTGGTCATGAACTTCTGGGCTCAAGCAGTCCTCCCGCGTTGTCCTCCCAGAGTGCTGGGATTATAGACGTGAGCTACGATGCCTGGCCTTATTTTATTTTTTAATTGATGAATAATAGATGTACATGCTTTCAAAGTGTGATAATTTAATACATTCATATAATTTGTAAAGATTAAATCACTGTACTTGGCATATCCAGCACCTTAAATATTTGTGTTTATGCTATAACTATTCGAATTCTTCTAGCTATTTTGAAATATACAATGGATTATTGTAAACTACGGTTATAGTACTGATCTGTCTGACACTAGGTCTTATGACTTCTATCAAATGTTTATTAGTACCAATTATTCAACTTCTCTTCGTCCTCCCCACCAACACCCTTAGCCCTCTGTTAACCATCAATCTACTCTCTATGAGATCCACTTTTGTAGTTCCCACATATGAATGAGAACATGTGATATATTTGTCTTTCTGAGCTTCGCTTATGTCACTTAGAATGACCTCCAGTTCCATCCTTTTTATTGTTTATTTCTTTATTTATTCATTTGAGTCAGAATCTCAAAAAGGCTGGAATGCAGTGACCTGATCTTGGCTCACTGCAACCTCTGCTTCCCAGGTTCAGGTGATTCTTGTGCCTCAGCCTCCCGAGTACCTGGGATTACAGGCATGTGCCACCATGCCTGGCTAATTTTTTTTTTGTGTGTGTGTGTATATATGTGTGTGTGTGTATATATATGTGTATGTGCATATATATATGTCTGTGTGTGTATATATATGTCTGTGTATATATTTAATAGATATGGGTTTCGCCATGTTGACCAGGCTGGTCTCAAACTCCTGGCCTCAAGTGATCTGCCCACCTTGACTTCCCAAAGTGTAGTTCCATCCTTATTGCTGCAAATGGCAGGATTTCATTCTTTTTAATGGCTGAATAATATTTCATTGTGTACATATACTACATTTTTTTCATCCATTGATGGGCACTCACTTAGGTGGATTTTATTATCTTGGGTACTGTGAGTAGTGCTGCAATAAACATGGGCACATAAATGTCTTTTTGATGCATTGAATTCCATTCTTTTGGATATATACCCAATAATGGAATTGCTGGATCGTATGGTTGTTCAGTTATTAGGTTTTTGGTTTTTTTGAGATAGAGTCTTGCTCTGTTGCCCAGGCTGGAGTGCAGTGACACAATCTCGGCTCACTGCAACCTCCGCCTCCTGGGTTCAAGGGAGTCTTCTGCCTCTGCCTCTGAGTAGCTGGGATTACAGGTGTGCGCCACCACGCCTGGCTAATTTTTGTGTTTTTAGTAGAGATGGGGTTTTATGTGAGACAGGCTGGTCTCAAATTCCTGGCCTAAGGTGATGTGCCTGCCTTGGCCTCCGAAAGTGCTGGCATTACAGCCCTGAGCCACCATGCCTGACCAGTTACTAGGTTTTTGAGAACCTGCATACAGTTATTCATAGTGGTTGTACTAATTTACATTCCCACCAACACAGTACAATGGTTCCCCTTTCTCTGCATCTTTTGAGAACATCTGCTGTCACCAGTCTTGTTAAAAGCCATTTTAACTGGGGTGAGATGATATATCTTTGTAGTTTTTATTTGCATTTTTCTGATGATTTGTGATGTTGAACATTTTTTCATATACCTGTTGGCCATTTGTATGTCTTCTTTTTAGAAATGTCTGTTCATATCTTTTTCCTTTTTTTTTTTTTAAGACAGAGTCTTGTGCTGTTTGCCAGGCTGGAGTGTGGTGGCTCGATCTCGGCTCCCTGCAACCTCTGCCTCCTGGGTTCAAGTGATTCTCCTGCCTCAGCCTCCAAGTAGCTGGGATTACAGGTGCGCACCACCATGCCTGGCTAATTTTTGTATTTGTAGTAGAGATGGGGTTTTGCCATGTTGGCCAGGCTAGTCTCAAACTCCTGACCTCAAGTGATCCGCCCGCCTCGGCCTCCCAAAATGCTGGGATTTCAGGCATGAGCCACCGTGCCTGCCCTTTTCCCCAAAAGGGTTCTTTTTGCTTAAAATTGTTTTGGCTATTTGGGGTGTTTGTGGCTCCACATAAATTGTAGGGTCATTTTTTCTATTTCTGTGAAGAATGTAATCTGTATCAGAATACCAAAGACAGTCTTCACAGAAATAGAAAAAACGATCCTTGGCCGGGTGCTGTGACTCACGCCTGTAATCCTGGCACTTTGGGAGGCTGAGGCGGGTGGATCATCTGAGGCTGGGAGCTCGAGACTAGCATGTGACCAACATGCAGAAACCCCGTATCTCCTAAAAATACAAAATTAGCCAGGCATGGTGGTGGCACATGCCTGTAATCCCAGCTACTCGGGAGGCTGAGGCAGGAGAATCGCTTGAACCTGGAAGGTGGAAGTTGTGGTAAGCCGAGATCGCACCTTTGCACTCCAGCCTGGGCGACAAGAGTGAAACTCCATCTCATAAAAAAAAAAAAAAATCCTAAAATTGTTTTCAGTATGGTCATTTTAACAATATTAATTCTTCCAGTCCATGAGCATGGAATATCTTTCCATTTTTTGTGTGTCTGCATCAATTTCTTTCATCAGTTTTATAGTTTTCCGTGTAGAGATCTTTCACTTCTTTGGTTAAATTAATTCCGGCTGGTCACGGGGGCTCATTCCTGTAATCCCATCACTTTGGGAGGCTGAGGAGGGGAGATCACTTGAGGCCAAGAGTTCAAGACCAGCCTAGCCAACATGGTGAAACCCTGTCTCTACTAAAAATACAAAAGAATTAGCCGGGCATGGTGGTGTGCACCTGTTGTCCTAGCTACTCGGGAGACTGAGGCATGAGAATGGCTTGAACCCAGGAGACAGAGGCTGCAGTGAGCCAAGATTGGCACCACTACGCTCCAGCCTGGGTAGCAGAGTGAGAATCTGTCTCAAAATAAATAAATAAAATAGTAATAATAATAATAATAAATTCCTGGATTTTTTTTTTGTTCTTTGTAGCTGTTGTAATGGGATTGCTTTCTGATTTCTTTGGCAGATTGCTCACTGTTGGTGAGCATACAATGGTATATGCTGTTCTATACACCATTGGTGTATAGAAATGCTGCTGATTTTTGAATGTTGATTTTGCATCCTGGAATTTTACAGAATTTGTTTATCCATTCTAACAGGTTTTTTTGGTGGAGTCTTAAGGCTGTTCTGAGTATACAGTCATATCATTTGTGAACAAGGCTAATTTGACTTCTTTTCCAATTTGGTTACTCTTTATTTTTTTCTCTTGCTTAACTGCTCTGGCCAGGACTTCTAGTACTGTATTGAATAAAAGTGGTGAAAGTGGGCATTCTTGTTCCAGATCTTAGAGGAAAAATCTTCAGTTTTTCCTTATTTAGAATGACGATAGCTGTGGGTTTTTCATAAATAATCTTTATTATTGTGAGGAATGTTCCTCCTATGCCCAGTTTGTTGAGGGTTTTTATCAAGGGATGTTAAATTTTATCAAATGCTTTTCCAGGATCTATTGAAACTATCGTATGGTTTTTGTTCTTGTTTCTGTTAAGGTGATATATCACATTTATTGATTTACATATTGTATTCGTCTCTTTTCATGCTGCTGATAAGGACATACCCAAGACTGAGCAAGTTACAAAAGAGGTTTATTGGACTTACACTTCCACGTGGCTGGGGAGGCCTCTCAATCATGGCCGAAGGTGAAAGGCACATTTCACATGGCGGTGGCAAGAGAGAGAATGAGAGCCAAGCAAAATGGGTTTCCCCTTATCAAACCATCAGATCTCGTGAGACTTATTCACTCCGGCGAGAACAGTATGGGGTAAACCACCTCCATGATTCAATTCTCTCCCACCTGGTCCCTTCCACAACACATGGAAATTATGGGTGTACAATTCAAGATGAGATTTGGGTGGGGACACAGAGCCAAACTATATCACATATGTTGAACCATCCTCACGTCCCTGGTATGAATGCCACTTTATCATGGTGAGTGATCTTTTAGTGTGTTGTTCAATTTGGTTTGCAGGTGTTTTATTGAGAATTTTTGTATCTGTCTTCATGTGTGATATGGGCTTGTAGATTTTTGTTGTTGTTGTTTTGTCTGGTTTTGGTGTCAGGATAATGCTGGTCTCCAGATGAGTTTGAAAGTCTTCCTTTCTCTTCAATTTTTTTTGAAGTGTTTGAGTAGATTGGTGTTAGTTCTTCTTTAAATGTTTGATAGAATTCAGCAGTGAAGCCATCAGGTCCTGAGCTTTCCTTTGATAAAATACTATTTATTATGGCTTCCATCTCATTACTCATTATTGATTTGTTGAGGTTTTCTATTTCCTTGTGGTTCAATCTTGGTAGGTTGTATGTGTCCAGGAATTTATCCACTCACTTCTGGATTTTGTTGAATTTGCTGGTATATAGTTGTTCATAAGGATTCTTTTTATTTCTTTGATCTAGTTGTTATGTCTTCTTTTTAATTTGTTACTTATTTGGGTCTTCTGGTTTTTTGTTAGTCAAGCCAAAGGTTTATTTATTTTCTTTAACTTTTCATTAAAAAGTTTCATTTCGTTGATCGTTTTGTCTCAATTTCATTTATTTATGCTCTGATCTTCATTTTTTCCTCATATGAATTTGGGTTTGATTTGCTCGTGGTTTTCAAGTTCCTTGAGGTGCATTATTAGGTTATTTGAAGTCTTTCTACTTTTTTTCTTTTTTCTACTTTTTAAATGTAAGCATTTATTGCTTTCAACTTTTCTTAGTACTGCTTTTGCTATATCCTGTAGATTTTATGTTGTATTCCCATTTTCATTTGTTTTAAGAAAGTTTTAATTTCCTTCCTAATTTTGTTACTGATCCATTGGTCATTCAGGTGCATATTTGTGAAGTTTCCGAGGGTTTTCTTACTTATTTCTAGTTTTATTCCATTGTAGTGAGAAAAGATACTTTATATGATTTCTCCTTTTAAAAAAATTGTTCAGACTTGTTTTGTGACCTCAGATATGTCTATTTTTGGCAATAGTCTATGTGCTGATGAAAATAATATGTATTCTGCAGCGGTTAGGTGGGTGTTCTTTAAATGTCAGGCCTATTAGATCTAGTGTATCGTTTAACTGATGTTTCTTTTGTTGATTCTTCTGTTAGATGATCTGTCTATTACTGAGAGTGGGGTGTTAAATTCTCCTACGTTTTGTATTGCATTCTATTTAGATCTATTCACGCTTGCTTTATTTTTAATTAATTAATTTATTTGTTTGAGACAGAGTCTCATTCTGTTGCTCAGGCTGGAGTGCAATGGCGCGATCTTGGCTAACTGCAACCTCTTTCTCCCAGGTTGAGGCGATTCTCCTGCCTCAGCCTCCCGAGTAGCTGGGATTACAGGCACCCCCACCATGCCCAGCTAATTTTCGTATTTTTAGTAGAGAGAAGGCTTCACCATATTGGCTAGGCTGGCCTCTAACTCCTGACCTCAGGTGATCCACCAGTCTCGGCCTCCCGCTGGGATTACAAGTGTGAGGCACCATGCCCAGCAGTGTTTGCTTTATATGCTTGAGAGCTCTGGTGTTGGGTGATGGAGATATTTATAATTGTTATATCCTATTTCTAGATTGACTGCTTTATCATTATATAGCAATCTTTGTCTCTTTATAGTCTTTGATTCGTAGCATATTTTATCTGATGTAAGTATAGCTAGTCGGGCTATTTTTTGGTTTTCAGTTGCATGTAATATCTTTTTTCACTCCTTTACTTTCAGTCTATGTATGCTTTTATTGGTGAGGTGGGTTTCTTGTGGACAGTATATAGTTGGCTCTTTTTTCTTCATTTATTCAGCCACTCTGTGCCTTATAATGGGAGAATAAAGCCCCTTTACATTGTGTTATTAGGTTGGTGCAAAAGTAATTGTGGGTTTTCCTTTTAAAAAAAATATTATTGGTAAGTAAGGATTTACTACTGGCATTTTGTTGTTTTTCTGGTTGTTTTTCTACTCCTGTCTTCCTTTCTTACTGTTATCCTTTGTGGTTAAATGCTCTTCTCTGATAGTGTGTTTTACTTTGTTACTGTTCATTTTTAAAGAATTTATTATTGGTTTTGGCACTGTGGCTACCATGAGGGCTCACATAAAACATCTTATTGAAGTGCATTATTGTCTTAAAGCTATGACAGCTTATATCTCAAAGAATAGAAACAAATAAAAATAAAATTCTATATTCACATTTTTGGCTTTCAGTTATCTTAATTTGCATGTTTTTATATTGCTTATCTCTTAAAAAGTTACTGTAGATATTGTTTTTGATAGATTTGTCTTTTGGGCTTCATAATAGAGTTATGAATAGGTTACATACCACAATTATAGTATTCTTCTAAATTTGTATGTGACTTAATTTTTCTATTGAGTTTTATATCTTCCAAAAAAATTTTTTTTTTGCGTGTTAGTGGTTTTTTTGTTTCATGTTGAAGAACTCCCTGTAGCATTTTTGCAAGTCTTGAAGGTGGTGGATTTTGTCACCCTTTGGGAAATACTTTATCTCTCCTTCATATTTGAAGGATAACTTTGCTGGCTACAGTATTTGTAGAAGACAGTATTTTAGTGTCACCTAGCTCCTTCCTGGCCTATGTGGTTTCCCTTGATGAATCTTTTGCCAGACAAATTGGAGCTCCTTTACATATATATATATTTTTGAGACAGAGTCTCATTCCATCACCCAGGCTGGAGTACAGTGGCATGATCTCAGAATCACAGCAACCTCTGCCTCCTGGATTCAAGCGATTCTCACGCCTCAGCCTCCCAAGTAGCTGGAATTACAGGTGTGCCCCACTTCACCCTGCTTATTTTTGTATTTTTTAGTAGAGATGGGGTTTTGCCATTTTGGCCAGGCTGGTCTCAAACTCCTGGCCTTAAGTGATCCACCCACCTTGGCCTCCCAAAGTGCTGGGATTACAAGCATCAGTCTTGTGCATAGCTGCTTCATTTTTGATGCTGCCTTTTTATTTATTTATTTATTTATTTTTTTAATTTTGAGACAGAGTTTCACTCTTGTTGCCCAGGCTGGAATGCAATGGCACAATCTTGGCTCACCGCAACCTCTGCCTCCTGGGTTCAAACAATTCTCCTGGCTCAGCCTTCCTGAGTAGCTGGGATTACAGGCATACGCCACTGCACCCGGCTAATTTTGTATTTTTAGTAGAGACGGGGTTTCTCCAGATTGGTCAGGCTGGTTTTGAACTCCAGACCTCAGGTGATCCGCCCGCCTTGGCCTCCCAAAGTGTTGGGATTACAGGCGTGAGCCATCGCACCTGGCTTTTGTACTGCTTTTAGAATTTTCTCTTTGTCCTTGACCTTTGAGAGTTTGATTATTTTATGCTTGGGGTTAGTCTTTTTTTTTTATTTTGGAGAAGGAGTTTCGCTCTTGTCGCCCCCCCCCCACACCCCGCCCATGCTGGAGTGCAATGGCTAGATCTCGGATCACTGCAACCTCCACCTTCCGGGTTCAAGCGATTCTCCTACCTCAGCCTCCCAAGTAGCTGGGATTATAGGCGCCTGCCACCACACCTAGCTAATTTTTGTGTTTTTAGTAGAGATAGGGTTTCACCATGTTGACGAGGCTGGTCTCGAACTCCTGACCTCAGGTGATTCGCCCGCCTCAGCCTCCCAAAGTGCTGGGATTACAGGCATGAGCCACTGTGCCTGGCCACTTGGGGTTAGTCTTATTTGGGTCAAATCTGTTTGGGTTTTTCTGGCCTTCATCTACCTGGATATTTATGTCTTTCTAAAGTTTTGGAAAGTTTTCTGTTATTTCTTTGGATAAGCTTTCTACTTCTTTCTCTTGTTCAAATCCCTCTTGAATGCCAATTCTTAGATTTCATTTTTCGAAGTAATTTTTTATATCTTGTAGGCAACTTCATTACTTTTCTTTTTTGTTTTTTTGTTCTCTGTATGTTTTTAAATAGCCTGTCTTTGAGCTCACTGATTCTTTCTTCTGCTGGATCCGTTATTCTGTGGAGAGCCTCTAATGAATTTTTTAGTTCAGCAAATGTATTTCTCAGTTCCAAGATTTCTGTTTGAGTTTTAAAAAATATTTCAATATCTTTATTAACTTTTTCTGATAAATTTCTGAATTGCTTGTTGTGTTATCTTAGAGATCACTGAATAGTTGTTTCCTTAAAACTATTTTGAATTCTTGGTCAGAGAGCTCACATATTGCCTACTGGTTAGGGTCAGGTACTGGTTCCTTGCTTTGTTTGGTGAGATCATGGTTCTGTGTTTGCTGCATGCATTCATGTGTTTGTTTATTTATTTATTTATTTGACAGTGTCTTGCTCTATTGCGTAGGCTGGGGTGCAGGGGTGAGATCACAGCTCACTGCAGCCTCAATTTACCAGGCTCAAGTGGTCCTCCCATCTCAGCCTCGTTAGTAGCTGGGACTGCAGGCATGTGTCACCACACCCAGCTAATGTTTTTATTTTTGTTTTTTGTAGAGGCAAGTCTTGCTGTGCTGCCCAGCCTGGTTTTAAACTCCTAGGCACAAAGGATCCTCCTGCTTTGGCCTTCCGGTGTTGGGATTATAGGTGTGATCCACTGTGCCTGGCCTGCTGTTTCTCGTGGATGCGTGCACCTGTGTCTTTGCATTTATGGATTAGTTATTTATTGTAGTCTTTGGCTTGTTTTGGTTTATATTGGGTATCTTTATTTAGAGATTCTTCACTGCTAAGCCACTGCCCCTTTTTAGGCTCCAGGTGTTGGCCTTAAGTCCAGGTTCACCGTGGCTGTAGTAAACCGTCAAAGGGCCGCGCTTCCTAAAGTGAGGAGATCCCACAGGAGGTGTCTCAGCAGAGTGGGAATGCTGGCTAAGGGTTCATGTGCTGGAAACCTGTGGGACAAACCTCCTACAGGGTAGTGTTACAACTGAACAGCCTCTCTCTTGTGGCTTGTCCTTTGGCTGAGTTATGGAGCAGTATTTTCAGGGATGCGGATAATAGTACCTGCCCTCTTTGTTTCTCCCTGTCCTCAGAGATATTTCTTTAGGCACTTGTGATGCTTCTTATGGGTTAGGGCTGTTACAGATATCCTGCTAGAGAACCCAAGATGGTGGGGAAGCTAGCTGTTCACCATAATCTCACTTTTTCCAGTATAGAAACAATGTTTGGGGAAGTTTTCTATGCCCTAGGTGCTGGGCAGAATTGGGGGAGGGGTGTTGTGAATGTGGAAGTCTCTTTGTCTTTTTTCATTTCTGAAAATTATCTTTTTTCATTCCTGTGGCCCCAGAACTGTCTTGTCTTCATATTTGAGTTCTGGGTTATTTCTGGTGATAATTTCAGCACTGTATATTTGTTTTGGATTTTCTTTTTATTTAAGAAAAATTCTTTTTTTTTTTTCCATATGGGGTCTTGCTGTGTTGCCCAAGCTGATCTCAAACTCCTGGGCTCAAGTGATCCTCTCTCCTTAGCCTCCTGATTAGGCGGCATTACAGGTGCCACATTGTATGCATCTATGTTTCATTTCCTTTGGAGGTGAGTGAAACACCACCTTTTTGGAGCCACAATTATTATTTTTTAAATAACAGCTTTTTTGAAATATAATTTACATACCATAAAGTTCACCCTTTCAAAGTGTCAATTTTGGTGGCTTTAGTGTATTAACAATGTCTATTGCCACAATCTGATTATAGAACATTTTCCTCACCCCCAAGAGAAATCCCGTGTCTATTACCAATCACTGTCTATTTGCCACTACCCCTAGCCACTGGCAACTGCTATCTTACAGCCACTTGCATTGCTTGTTTGCTTATTTATACCAACTGCCTTACTGACTCTATGAATCTGTCTATTCTGGAAAGTGAAATAATAAAACGTGGTCTTTTGTAAAGTTCATCCATGTTCTAGCTTTTATTAATACTTTTTATGGCTTAATAATAATCCGTTGTAGGGATATATACTATATTTTGTTTAGCCATGCACAGTTGATAGACATTTGAGTTGTTTCCCTTTGTGGCCATTATGAATAATGCTGGTATGAGCGTTGATGTACAAGTTTTTGTGTAGACATTTGTTTTCAGTTTTCTTGAATACAGTCATATCTTGTTTTCTTGCCGTTTCCTTTATTGCACTTCAAGTATTATGATTTTTACAAATTGAAGTTTTGTGGCAACCCTTTGTTGAGCAAATCTGTCAGTACTATTTTTTCCAGCTGCATGAGCTCACTTTGTGTCTCTGTCGCATTTTGGTAATTCTCAAACTATTTCACACTTTTATTATTATTATTTTTGAACAGAGTCTCGCTCTGTCACCCAGGCTGGAGTGCAGCAGCACCATCTTGGCTCAGTGCCACCTCTGCCTCCTGGTTTCAAACAAGCATGTCTGGCCAATTTTTGTATTTAAAGTGGAGACGGGATTTCACCATGTTGGCCAGGCTGGTCTTGAACTCCTGACCTCAAGTGATCTGCCTGCCTTGGCCTCCCAAAGTGCTGGAATTACAGATGTGAGCCACCATGCCTGGCCTCTTTTAAAATTATTATTATACCTGTTATGGTGATCAGTGATCTTTGTTACTATTGTAATGGTTGTGGAGTGCCAATGAACTGCGCTCCTGTAGGACAGTAAACTTAATAAATGTTTTGTGTATTGTGACTATACCACCAATTGGCTTTTCTCTCATATCTCTTTTCTGCTCAGAGTTCCCTATTCACTGAGACACAATGATATAGAAATTAGAATAGTTACAACCCTACAGTGTCTTTTAAGTGTTCAAGTGAAAGGAAGAGTTGCACATCTCTTCCTTTAAATCAAAAGCTAGAAATGATTAAGTTTAGTGAGGAGGGTGCGTCGAGATGGGCCAAAAGCTAGGCCTATTGTGCTAGTTAGCCGTTGTAAATGCAAAGGGCAAATTCCAAAGGAATTAGAGCAAATCTAAATTGTAAACATGTAAAATTCAACACAATATTTTGAGAAACAGTGACAATTAGTATTCTCAAAATTTAATATCAAGTAGAAAAATTAGTTTCTAAATTATGTGAAAGACAACTTCTCTTAAAATTAGCCTTTGGAATTTATTCTTGCTAATGGTCTTATGACAAGTCCTATGATCCCATCATGGATATTTATATAGGAGAGGAGATCATCATGTGGTTTTTTTGTTTGTTTGAGCCAGTTCTTTTCACTTTGTGATACTAGTGGAATCATACTTGATTATTCTTTCTTATTTTTAGGTAAAATTCCAGGCAAACATGTTAAGTAGGCTAGGCCCTGTTGGTGCCATGGAAATAGCAGGAAACCAAGAATCAAGAGATCAGGTTCTGAAGCCCACTCTGCCGTTAAGACGCTATCAACTTATTTGGGCCTTGATTTTCTTTTCCATATAGCACATTCATTTGTATGGTCTCTCAAGTGCCATTTTAAATATTTTTTTGATAGCATATACAGAATAATTTTGGTTTTGGTAGGAATTAAGATAAAGTATATATGAAGTTTTTTTTTTTTTTGAGATGGCGTTTCGCTTTTGTTGTCTAGGCTGGAGTGCAGTGGCGTGATCTCAGCTTGCTGCAACCTCCACCTCCTGGGTTCAAGCGATTCTCCTGCCTCAGCCTCCCAAGTAGCTGAAATCACAGACATGCATGACCACGCCCGGCTAATTTTGTATTTTTAGTAGAGACAGGGTTTCTCCGTGTTGATCAGGCTGGTCTTGAACTCCAGACCTCAGGTGATCTGCCTGCCTCCGCCTGCTAAAGTACTGGGATTACAGGCGTGAGCCACTGCGCTCAGCCTGAAGTATAATTTTTAAATACATGTGCTTGTGCAGAAATGAGGAGCAAGTAGAGAGTTGATAAAAACTTTATGAACTCAGGTTGGAAAACAGTTTGTGTTAAATGTTTTATTATTGTAACGTGTTCCAGCCTATAATATGAATCCTAGGAGAACAACCATGTACCTGTAATGGAAGAAACTCCTGTGATCAAAGAAGGTGGTAGGGAAAAGGATACACACAAAAAGAGTTCTAGTTGGGAGAGTTATGTTAACTGTTGTAAAATTGAAAAAGAGCTATGAAATGCCTGCCAACAAGTCTTGAACTGTGTATACTTTCTTTTGTTGTGGTGACTGTTTTTGTGAAATCAAATGTTTCATTTATTCCATTTATAAATTATTAGCTGCATTCTAGGCCCTTGTTTTAGAATTGAAGACTAGAGTAGAGAACAAGATGAACTTGAATCCTTCCTTTTTGGAATTTAACTTTTAACAATAGATATGGACAATAAACAAGACATTTAAAAATTGTGATATATGCCATGAAGAAAATAAACCGTAATGTGATAGAAAGTAATGGGAGAGATAGTGGTTGGGAACTGTGACCTGAATGTTGGAAAACAGCTAACTAGAAAAGACCAGGCAGATAAACACCTTGAGATGGAAAAAGGAACAGAAACAAGAGCCAACTGAGAGAAGGAAAGAATAGCCTGAGATGGGGTTATGGAAGGACCACCATTTAGGATACTGACCATGGTAAGTTGTTGAGATTTTATTCCAAGTGCAGTGAAAAACTATTGAGGGGTTTAAGCAGGGAAAATTACTTGGCGCAATAAACATTTTTCAAATATCACTCTTTGTGGAAATGCATTAGAGGGAGGCAAAAATGGAAGTTCGCTATTAATAGTAGGAAAGGAGAGAAATATCGTGGTTTGGTTTAGACAAGGGTCATTCATTGGAGATGAAAAAAGTGGACAAAGTTGATGCATATTTTGCAGATAGGACTGACAGAATTTGCTAATAGGCTGTATATTGGGAGGTAAGGGAAATAGTTCCAAGTACAGATTTTTTTTGAAGAAAACATCTAAAATTGGTCTTTTAAAACATTTATTCTCCCTGCCTTAAAACATGATAGTTAATACTAGTATTCTACATGGTAAATGTTTCCTTGACACTTCTATCATTTTTATTTTATTTTGTTTTTTAGGCTTATGCATCTGGATGTGACATTGTAATACTGGGAAGCGATTTTGAAAGATTACAGATAATCCCAGGAGCTAAACATGGAAATATTCAAGTGGGATGTGTAGACTGTTCAATGCAACAAGGCAAGGTTTGTAATCTTGTAATATACAAATTTGTTTGGAATATGGTTTTTGTCAGGATAATCTCTGAAGTATGTATTTCCTATTGAATTAGAGACTTGACTTTGTTTCAAAGATAGTGTAGCTAGAAAAATTTTTGGCTCTCTAAGATGCATTCCAAGAGTGCCAGAAATTCTATTCTTATATAATTTTAAATTATAGCATCATCTTCTCTGAGAAAGAAATATAGTACTTACTGATATAGAATGAGTCTAAAGCTTACGTATTTAAAAGGTGATTGGATTGGGGGAAAGGAGTAACAATAAATCTTCAACATTTACAAATAAACTAAAGGAAATGATTTAGAGCTTGTTTGTTTGTTTGTAAACAGGTAGTTATCTCCTTGTAACTTCTGTGTAACAAGGGCTGTGTAACTTTGTGGAAATGAAAAACTCTTCTAGAGTTTATAATATTCTAAGCCCATAAGAAAAGTGAAAAACTTTATCTGGACTTCTATTTGCATATGAAAAGTAAAAAGGTAGCCTTGAAAGTAAAATAGTAACAACAAAAACAGAGGAAACAAAGTATAAAATTCTTCTAGATCAGGTTAAATACAGTTCCTATAGTACCAGAATGAGAAAGTCATACTAGTAGGCAAGGCAGCATAATATATAGCTTAAAATAACTCCATGTAGGCATAGATGGTAAGGCCTATGTATAGTTGTAGCAAGACTGGACTGAACTTTGCAAATATACTCATATGGTTCCACTAGAACATTTTGTGTAAGGAATCAAATTCGTCATATAAGAGTCCATGAACCCAATCATTTGTTTTTAAATCTAATCTTCATTTGAGGTAAACCTTCTAGTATTAAAAGTTGCTTCCTGGGACCTAAAGATACTAATTATAAAAGGAGTTTCTGTTTTCTCAATCTTTACCTATTTGTTGAACTACTATTCTTTTTGTTACATGGTATTCCTTCCCTTTAATATAGTTACAAGTATCCCCTATCTTTTGTTGAGGCCTCTGATGACTTCTTGCTATACAACAAAAATGCTCTTTATTATGGAATGCTGAAAATCCTTTATTTTTTTATTTTTTTTTCTTTGAGATGGAGTCTCACTCTGTTGCCCAGGCTGGAGTGCAGTGGCGCAATCTTGGCTCACTGCTGCCTCTGCCTCCTGGGTTCAGGTAATTCTCCTACCTCAGCCTCACGAATAGCTGGGATTATAGGTGCCTGCCATCATACCCAGCTAATTTTTGTATTTTTAGTAGAAACGGGGTTTCACCATGTTGGTCAGTCTGGTCTCAATCTCCTGACCTCGTGATCTGCCCTCATTGGCCTCCCAAAGTGCTGGGATTATGTGAACCACGGCGCCCAGCCTATCCTTGAGATTTTTATTTTCATTCTCTTCATGTTTGTTTGGTCTCCTAGCTCTTCTGTTCTGTAATCTTTCTTAACTGTATAAAAACTTGCTTAATACTATCTAGACTCACATGGAGTTGGTTAATGTTAAAAATCTAATTTAATACTTTCCAATATGGGCTATCTTTTTGTAATAGACTATATGACAGTCCAGGTTAGAATGAAGAAATCATGGCCAGGTGTGGTGGCTCTTGCCTGTAATCCCAGAGCTTTAGAAGGGTCAAGGTGGGCAGATCGCTTGAGACCAGGAGTTTGAGACCAGCCTGGGGCAACCCTGTCTCTATAAAAATAAAAATAAAAAGTAAATAACCGGACATGGTGGTATGCTTCTGTAGTCCTAGCTACCTGGGAAGCTGAAGTGGGAGAATCACTTGAGCCCAGGAGTTCCAGGCTGCAGTGAGCTCTGATTGCACCACGCACTGCAGCCTGAGTGACAAAGCAAGACCCCATCTCTAGAAAAACAAAAAGAGGAATTAAGAAGTCATTTGGTTTTATAATCATTCTAATGAAGAAATATTTTCTTCATTTACAGATATCGGTATTATCAGAGTGGTTCCTTAAAGTATCAGGAAGAAAATTGGCAGGTTCTGGTACCCGGGGACTTTTGACTGTTTGCATTTAAGAAGGAAATGTTCTTTGGGAAGCCAAGGCAGGTGGATCATGAGGTCAGGAGTTCAAGACTATTATGGCCAAAATAGAGAAACCCCGTCTCTACTTAAAAATACAAAAAAAAAAAAAAAAAAAAAATTAGCTGGGCATGGTGGCAGGCGCCTGTAATCCCAGCTACTCAGGAGACTGAGGCAGGAGAATCGCTTGAACTCGGGAGGCAGAGGTTGCAGTGAGCCGAGATCCCGCCATTGCACTTCAGCCCGGGTGACAGCGTGAGACTCTGTCTCAAAAAAAAAAAAAAAAGGAAATGTTAACATCATAGGCACCTGTATTTTTATTACTGCTGTTTTTTTCTTCGTACTGTACTACCACCTAATTCATTTTTCTGAGAAAATTAATCCTCATTTATCCTGTTATTCATCAGCTTCAAAATATTCTTAGCCCATTACCTTGGAAAAGTTCAAATTGTTCACCTTGGTGTGAGGCATTTTACAACCTGGTTCAGACCTGCCTTTTTAGTCTCAGGTACTCTATTCTGTTAGAAGGAGCACTCTCTTCTTGGTGGGATGGTGGTCATTCACCTCTAAACATATATTACCTGTTTTAATGTTTACACCTGTGTTCATACTGTGCCCTATTTATAAAGTTGAATACTTGCTGCTTTTTTGAAATCCCACCCATAATTAAAAGCCCAAATTAACACTTCCTTCAGATCAGTGCAGCACAAGTGAGATCTATATCCTAAGAACTCAGAATACTTAAAATATCCATTCACAGTTTTTTTCTCCATATGTATGTTGTGTCCTCATACCTTCCTCTTTACTAGATCATATGTTCTTTTTTCTATCCATGATCCATTCATTTAATCTCTCTCTGTCTGTCTGTCTCTCTCTGTTTGATTTCTGATATTTTGATGTTCTTCATATGAGACTCACTCAAGTTTTAGTAGTAGTGACCTTATAAGACAGAGCCAGGAAAGGTTATGATCCATCAATTTAAAGAGTAAATTCAAAGGATAAATAAAGTAAAATATGTTTTAAAATGTACTCAGGAGTTTCTAGAGGAATAGACCTAAGTTATATTTTTGAAACGTTAATATACACTGACAGAATTATGAATTTTGAGGATGGATGACAACAATTAACATTTACTGTGCATATTGTATGTCACTTATTATATGCTAGGTGTTTTACAAGTGTTATTTCAACCCTCAAAATAATGCTGTTAGGAAGATAGTGTGCATATTATGAACACTGATATGGAAACTAATGTTTGGAGAGATTAAGTTGTTAGTTACATAGTAAGTAGCAGTTTAGGATTCTAATGCAAATGTGATAGTCTTCAAAACTGACATTCTTAAGCATCAGTGAGTGAAATTGTGTGTATTGGCATAAAGTTACAGTATTCATTTCTTTGCTTTTTTTGATTCATAAGTAAGTTAACATATCCCTGATAAGTTCTTTTTTTCTTTTTAAAAGATTGCAGCATCTTATGGAAACGTTATCTCCATTTTTGAACCAGTTAACCTACCGAAACAAAAGAAAAATTTGGTCAGTAATTTATGATTTTTTCTTTTAGGAATTGAAATGTGTTAAGTATTAAAAGAGCATAAAATCAGAGTGATCATCGAGTATATCAGTATAACTTATATACTATAATTGAACCTACATGTTAAATTCCATTTTGATATTAAAAATATATTTAAATTTTTCATTGGAATAGTTAAAATAAATCGTGCCGATGAATTGTTAAAATGCTTTATTATTTTATCTCTGAAATTTTAAATTTTATAATATTTCAAGAGTCAGTAACCTAAAGTTTGGCACTTACTTTATTGCTAGTATCAAATACCCTCGTCCAGCCATATGTAGTACTTTTTCTTTGTTTTATAATCTACCTTTATACAGGTTTTTTGCCTCTTCAGGGCTTAACTTTCTTGCATTATTTAGATCATGTAATACAATCGTTAATAGGTCAGTGAATGTTTTTCTTTATAAGGAAGCTGTACTCAGAAATAGTTCTGAAAACTGGTTACCCAATAGTTTATAAATATTTGGATCATGTTAGTAGATTTTATAGGTTCTTTAATGCTCATGCCTGTAATCTTCTCTACTTAAGAGGCTGAGGCAGGAAGATTGCATAAGGCCAAGAGTTTGAAACCAGCCTGGGCAACATTTTTAAAACAGTTTAGCCAGGCATGGTGGCGCATGCCTATAGTCTCAGCTGCTCAGGAGGCTGAGACGGGAGGATCATTTGAGCCCAAAAATTTGAGGTTGTGGTGAGCAATGATTGCAGCACTGCATTCCAGCCAGGGTAACACAGAGAGACCCTGTCTCTGAAAATAAAAATAAAAACAAACCATCTGAAAAAAGATAAGTATAGTGTCATTGAAAGAGCAATGTTTTGGGGGTCATAGGACTGATTTCTATTTCTGAGTCTGTCTAGCTAGTTGGTCTTAGGTAAGTCAGCCTTATGAAATTCTTTGCTCAACTCTCAAATTGATTAATATCTATTCAGTCTTGATAGGAATATTATTAGGCTAACATGTCAAAGACCATTTAGAAATACATTAATTATAAAGGACTAAACTGTTTTAATAGCAGACATACCTTTATATATCTTTTGATAGTTTTCGTATCATCTTCACTTAGCTCGTTAGTATTTTACAAATTACTTCAAACCTAGTTTGTACAGCTATTATTTCTTCTTTTTACGAATAAGGCAGTAGAGTAGGCTCAAAGAATATAGTGACTTGACCAGTGAAACTGCTGGTAAGCCACAGAACTAAGAGTAAAACCATCTGTATTGATTCCTAGGTGTGAGCGTCCTTTTCTTATCTTGTGTTGATGAAAACTATTTTCTGAGTTAATTGATATTTATCTTTAAATTTCACAGTAGTGTTCACACTTCTGATTTCTATTTGTTTTTACAGATTGCCTAGTGAATCCAATATTTGAGCCTCTTTAAGGCTTAAGAATTAGTAATTGGCAGTACTAAAAAGAAATTTTTTAGGTGATTACCCTACCCAGCCCAATTGAACAGTGTATTTCAATACTCAATAAATATTTATTAAATAAAATAAGTGGCTTTTGAAAATCACTATGTTATGTTAAAATGCCTTTATTGGGAAAGATAAAATAGAGAATTTCAGTGTTTGCCCATTTTCTCCTTTACTAATTATGAATATAATGTATAAAACTCAAAAAGAGGCTGGTTTGTTGGCTTATCAGCACTGACTTTGCAGAAGGGATAATAAAAACTTGAAGAAGGGCTAAAGTGGATCAAATGGTAAAGTTACAGACTTGAAAGATGTATAGAATATATGATTCTAGAATATAGTCTCAGAATCTTCAGATCATTGTAAAAATATTTCCTTTTCTTTGTATATTACAGAGTATTCTTTTAAGATGGTGGTCTTCATGAGAATTGCACATCACAACTACTGTTTGTGCCCAGATCCTGCCCTGGGAATTTCTAAATCTGTAGCTGTAGGATTGTGTCAATGCACTTATATGTCTTGTTCTAGAGAGGGTTCTGGTATGTACTGTGATTGAAAGACGTTCCTGCAAGACAGTGTTTCATGAAAGCATATTCTGTAGGTCACCTATGTCAAAATCACCTGGGGTGTTAAAGTACAGGTTTCTGTGCCCCATCCTGAAACTTTTGAACCTGAATTTTTGGGCACAGGTCTTGGAAATTTGAATTTTTAGTAACATCTCAGGCTATTCTTTGTTGTACCAAAGTTTGAGAGCCACCACATTAAGAGAGTATGAATCTCAATCTGTAATTGGGCTGTGAACTTAGTGTAGGCCACAACCTGAATTTAAAAAGAGAATGAAAGTATCAGAGTATGTCACATGTAATAAGGATAAACGTAGGTTGTATTTATTTGTATGTGTATGTGTTCTGGGTCACAATACATTGTATATTTCTTACTGATTTGCAGGCAGAAAAAAGGGGAAAATTTTGCTTTAAGAAGTTGTAAGGCGATAAATTATATAGTAGTATCAAAACGTTACATCTTTTATTCTGAATATTCCCACATACCATTATGATCTCAGATGGGGATAAAACAGTAAAGGAGAAGAAAACATCAAATAGTAAAGCCACAGACACATTTAAAATTAAATTTTTAACTGTAACTGTAGTAATAATAAATTAATAATTAAATCTGAGGTTAATAAGACTGTTATCCAAGGTAGCATATGGTTATTGGCTGTTTATACTAAAGATAGAATTTTGACCACCAGTAATGGATATTCTCTCACATGTCTTCTTTATCATATATTCTCTATTTTTGTTGACTGAATTGAACATTTTGTTATCTTTAAAATTGTGTTATTGTAAGAATAGCAAGCGTAAACGTACACATTTGACAGAGAAAAGATGCCAATCATAATGGGCTAAATGACTCTTTTCTTAATTTTAGGAATTATATAGTCAGTGGCAGAAAAGTGGCCAATTTTTTCTGGAATCAATAGCACACAATATAACTTGGGATCCCACAGGTAAGAAAATAAGCAGGATTAACTAAAATGAAGTATCATTTGCCTAGTTGTTCTTATTTTTATTACTCTCATGTATTTTACTTCTGCTGTGTGTAAGATTGTGGGGAATACCAAAGAGGTAAAATGGATTACCCTTTTAGAGTTTATACTGAAACGAAGACAGATATGCACTGTAAGAAATGAGAGAATGTTCTAAGTGCCATAATAGGATACCCATTGTTTTTGGAAAGAGATATTTCTCTGGAGAATTAAGGTTTTATTGAAAAGGAGTCTTTGGACCTGAGAGTAAACAGACTTTAGCAATGAAGCTTGAGTAGATGGAACAGGAAAAAAGTGAAGTTTAAGAAAATATATGCCGGGCGTGGTGGCTCACCACTTTCCCAGCACTTTGGGAGGCTGAGGTGGGCAGATCACCTGAGGTCGGGAGTTCGAGACCAGCCTGACCAACATGGAGAAACCCCATCTTTACTAAAAATACAAAAAATCAGCCAGGCATAGTGGCGCATGCCTGTAATCCCAGCTACTTGGGAGGCTGAGGTTGGAGAATTGTTTGAACCCGGTAGGTGGAAGTTGCAGTGAGCTGAGATCATGCTATTGCACTCCAGCCTTGGCAACAAGAGTGAAAATCCATCTCAAAAAAAAAAAAAGAAAATATAATGAATATTTGTATCAATTATCTATTTCTGCATTAGAAAAGCATCCTCCAAAATGATGGATGGCTTAAAACATCCATCATTTTGTTGCTTATGATTCTATTGGTCAGGAAGGCTCTGTGGGAATGGCTTGTCTATTGTTCCATGTGGTAGTGACTGAAGCAGTTTATCTGCAGCTAAAAGATCCAAGAAAGGCTTTGTTCACATATCTGGGCCTTGCTGCTTACCATCTACTGCAGTGCCTTTGTTCTCCTCCACATGGCCTCTTCTATGGCTCTCTCTAGCAGAGCAGCCTGGATTTTACATGGTGGCTGCATTCTGAGAGTGAAAGTGGAAGCTACAAGGAAGTCCCAGAATGTTATTCCTGCCACATTATATGGTCACAAGTCCAGCTAATATTAAGGGATGGCAGACATAGACTCCACCTCTTGATGAAAGATATGGCAAAGTCATATTACATGGCGGCATCAACATAGGGAGACATAATTTATTGGGAGCCATTTTTGCCATTCTACAAAAGTGACCGAAGGCACAGAGAAAGAAAGCATAAGATACATTATAATAAGGATTAGTACTTCACTGGGCTGAGTCTTAGTGGTGGTAAGGAGATAAGACCTTACCGTGTTATAGGAGACCTTTAAAGTCATGCTAAAAAATTTGAATTTAATTATTTATGGTTGTCTAAAAACTATAGATTTTCAAAAGAGGCTAGTAATGTAAGATTTATGGTTTTGCGAGATTGGTCTGCCAGCAGTGAGTTAGAAGGGTCAGTGGCAAATGGAACAGGAGAAGGAGTGACCTTTGGAGAGGTTGTAGTCTCATTAGTCTGGATGAGAAATAAGAACTTATTTCAATGCCTTTTCCATAGTAGGTGCTGAATTAATATTAAATGAATTAATGAATAGTGAAAGGTATACATGGATGTGAAATGTGTTTAGGCAGTAGAATTGACATTACTTGACAACTGGATTTGAAATACTTTGAGAGTATCTATGACCACACAAAGAGTAATATGTAGGAGTTAGAGGTAGTGGAACATAAGGTGTTAATTGGATATGTGGACCTTGAGAAGCTTGTATATCATAAAGCAATGTATAGACATTTGAATCTAGAACATAGAAAGTTATCTTTAGGGCTGGGCACGGTGGCTTACACCTGTAATATCAGCACTTTAGGAGGCTG
Organism: Theropithecus gelada; assembly: GCF_003255815.1. Taxonomy (NCBI): domain Eukaryota; kingdom Metazoa; phylum Chordata; class Mammalia; order Primates; family Cercopithecidae; genus Theropithecus; species Theropithecus gelada. The sequence continues at coordinate 115,643,500 of NC_037673.1, forward strand.
AGTGGGGAGAATTGCTTGAGCCGAGGAGTTTGAGACCAGCCTGGGCAATATAGGGAGACTCCCATCTCTACAAAAAAATTTTTGGCAAGTTAGTCAGGCTTGGTGGCCAGCACCTGAGGTCTCAGCTACTCAGGAGGCTGAGGTGGGAGGCTTGTTTGAGCCCAGGAGGTTGAGGCTGCAGTGAGCTGTGGTCGTGCTACTGCATTCTAGCCTGGGTGACAGCAAGACCTTGTCTCAGAAAAAAAAAAGAAAAAGGAAAAAAAAAGTTATCTTTGGAACATAGAAATAGAAGTCATCAGAGAGAGAAAAATATTTTTAGATGGTGTTGGTAAACTGATTAATGCCTTTCTTTTGTGTCCAAATTTACTATTGTATCTTGCCTAAATCATAAGATTTTCTGTTTTAGACTTTTTAAGCTTTTTTCCTGCTTTAATATCCGTAATATCCTGCTTTAATATCCATAATTTAGTATCTGTAATAGCTAATTCTTAGAGTTTGAAATCAGTATACCATATTATATCTTACCTACTTTTGTTCCATTCCATACCTGGGATTAATTTTGTATTCTGTATTAAATTCTTAATCTTTTATGGGATATCTTAATTTATCTTCAGTTTATATTAAGCAAAATAAAACTTGTATTTGTTGGTAAGTTCAAAAGTGGAATAATCAACATATTTAAATGGAATGTTTCATTACTTCTTGTGCTTTTTTTCTTCCCCTGTCTGTGAAACCTTCTATCTAGTTGCTCTACTGTTTATTGAGCTTCTGCTTAGTACCTGGCCTGTGCTAGAGACTTTGTGCATATTATAGCTAATCCTTACAACAACTGTATTTAAACCTCAAATTTTGTAGATGAGAAAAATGGAAACTCAGAAATTGCCCAACTAGATCAAATTCACATGGATAATTAAGCATCTTACTTGCGATTTAGACACAGGGATTTCTAATCTAAAGTCTATGCTAGAGATCCACTTTCCTTTTGAAACAAGAAAACGAGGGCCAAGCATGCTGGCCTGGCCCATGCTTGTAATCCCAGCAGTTTGGGAGGCTGAGGTGTGAGGGTTGTTTGAGCCCAGGAGTTTGAGACCAGCCTGGGCAACATAGTGAGACCCTGTCTCAGCAAAAAATTTTAAAAATAGTGATTATTCTAGAAATAAACAAATCTATAGTCTTTAATTGCCAAGGTGAATACCATCTTTATTGTCAGTTTTTTTGCCAAAATTGCTTGTCTTTTGTGTGGATGATAGCATGACCTTCTACTTAATTCCCAAGTCATAAAGTTGGGACTCTGTCCTTTAAACCTCTTGTTTTTTCCCTGTATTTATTTGGTGTCAAACCTTGGCAATTCTTTTTTTCATTTTTTTCTTGAGACAAGGTCTTGCTCTGTTGCCCAGGCTGGACTGCAGTGGCACAAGCATAGCTCACTGCAGCCTTGACCTCCCAGGCTTGAGTGATCCTTTCATCTCAGCTTCCCTAGTGTCTGGTACTACAAACACATGTCTAACTAATTTTTGTAATTTTTTTTTTGTAGAGACAGGGTTTCACTGTGTTGCCCAGGCAGGTCTTGAACTCCTGGGCTCAAGCAGTCCTCCCACCTTGGCCTCCCAAAGTGGTGGGATTACAGGTGTGAGCCACTGCACCCAGCCTTGACAATACTTTTTGAAACGGTTTTCAGATGCTGGCTTTTTAAATATTTGGTTGAGATCCTTATGATTTACCATCTGAATTTTTAATTTTTAATTTTTTTTTTTTTTAGGCAGAGTTTCACTCTCTTGCTCAGGCTGGATTGCAATGGCGTGATCTCAGTTCACTGCAACCTCTGCCTCCCAGGTTCAAGCGATTCTCCTGCCTCAGTCTCCTGAGTAGCTGGGTTTATAGGCATGCTCCACCACACCCAGCTAATTTTGTATTTTTAGTAGAGATGGGGTTTCTCCACGTTGGTCAGGTTAATCTTGGACTCCCGACCTCGGGTGATCCACCCGCCTTGGCCTCCCAAAGGGCTGGGATTACAGGTGTGAGCCACCATGCCTGGTCTACCATCTGAATTTTTATAGTTAATTAACCAGGTTTAATAGTTTAATAGTTGGTTAGCCACACATTTATGTTTTCCTTGATGTTGTCTGTCTCTAGAGTTGTTTTCTAAGAAGTATTTTTAACCTTTGTATACTAGAGTCTTTAAAATCTCGATGAAAGTTACAGATTATCTTTCTGGAAAAATGCATATATTGTATGTGTGATTTTTGTATGTTATCTCAGTAGAGGGGGACTCACAGGCCTCGCCATCTGTTGACTGCCCCTCCTCCAGTTAAGCCTTCTTGTTCTAAAATACAGATCCAGTTTTATAACAACTCCCCCACAATCCCCCACTGCCACTTGAAAATCTTTTACTCCCAACTACCTATAACCTTGTTGAAACGCTATGAACTTGAAAAAGTCTTCACAGTCTCACCTTGGCATTTTTTCCATGGTAATTTTTTTTTCTAGCCTTTCCGTGTATGTTATTCCTTAACCTATACCAGGTTAAGAGGCATTCTTAGGAAAATATATGAACTTATATGTCTTCATGCCTTTGTTCATGTTAGGTTTCCTTTCTGAAATGCCTGTCTCTTCTGCTTATTCATCCATTAAGAACCAGGTTGCATTTCATCACTTTCCTGGCACTTTTACTACAGGTACACATTAATGTCTCCTTCCTGTGGGCTTCCATAAAGCTTTGCACACATTTCTATCATGTATATAACACTTTTACATGGTATCGTATTTCCATGTCTTTCTACTGAAATATGAACTCATGAAAAAGGGCAATGTTTTATTTGTCATTGTATTTCCAATGTCTAGCACAGTGCCTGGGACAAAGAAGATGCTCATTAAATATTTGTTAAATGAGAGATTATAAGATTTCTTCCTTTCTATCTCAAGCTATTTTAACAAAATTAAAATACAGCCTTCTCCTCTGTTCCTCAAAATGTATTTTTTTGATATTTGACTTTTTTAAGAAGTTGTTTTATGTGAAATTCTTGAACATGTAATTTAAGTCACTATTAAATATCTAAATATAAATGATGAATAATTTTTTTTTTAGGCAGTCGTCTTTTAACTGGTTCGAGCTATTTGCAACTCTGGTCCAATACGAACTTGGAGAAGCCAACTGAAGATGAAAATTTAAATAAAACAGATCTTAACTTTGGAGATTGGAGATGCATTTGGCATTGCAAGTAAGCAATTAATTAGGGGAGTAAACTGATAAACCTATTGTTCTATGTGGTTTTATTATAAATGTATTTTAGTTGTATAAAACCACACTGACATAAAAAAGTGTTGCTTTTTAGTCTCTGGTATGCTTTTTCTTATACATAAATAATTTTCTATTTCCTGTGTTCTACAAATACATTTTTTAAAAATGTCAAATAAAATAGGAAGAAACATAAATGTGTAAGGCCTATATGAAGACCATTAAATACAAACTTGCCAAATTATATAAAAGTTAGATGACTTTCATGCATTTGAATGGAAGACTTCCTATTGTGAAGAAATCTATATTTCCCACATAATCTATATATTGAACATAATCCTTACCAAAATCTGAGTCGAATTTCTATTGAGCATGGTTCTAAGCTCTGCTTAAAAGGACAACTATGGGAAAGTCAGAGAAATTCTGAAAGAAAGGAAGAATAAAGATATACAGTATAGTAAAATGAATTCTCATGCCACAGATGATCAAGCATTTTGTTATTGATGTAGGAATGGACAGATTAGGATCCAGGATTAGACTCTGAAGTGCAACGATGTGAGGCTCACTGCAATTCTTACTGCCTCCCCGGTTCAAACAGTTCTCCTGCCTCAGCCTCCTGAGGAGCTGGGATTACAGGCACGCGCCACCACACGCAGCTAATTTTTGTATTTTTAGTAGAGACGGGGTTTCACCATGTTGGCCAGTTTGGTCTTGAACTCTTGACTTCAGATGATCTGCCTGCTTCAGCCTTCCAAAGTGCTGGCGTTACAGTTGTGAGCCACCATGCCCAGCTGTAAGGTAGTATTTTATAGTAAGGAAAACTAGCTAGCTCTGTAGAGGGGAAATTAAGTTAGAGTCTTTCATACCTGATACCAAAACAAATGTGAGATGGAGGAAAAAATTTCTATAAAATGAAACAAAAATATTAGAGGAAAATACAGGTGAGATTTTATATTTTAGAGCTACATTGTGCAGTATGGTAGCCACTAACTGCATGTTATTATTGAGCACTTGAAATGCAACTAGTCCAAACTGAGATGTGCTGGACTTCAAATATTTAGTATTAAAAAAAGTGTAAAATATCTCTAACATTTTAAAAAATATGTTGAAATTAAAATTTTATATATTAGGTTAAATAAAAAATATAATTAATTTTGCCTGTTTCAACTTTTAAAAAAAATGTGGCTGATAGGAAATTTAAAAGTACATGTTTGGCTAAGTTTGTCATTTATGTTATATTGCTGTTTGACAAGAAATGCTGCTTTAGAGTTAGGGAAAGACTAAGAATGACTCCCAAACTGGAAATGGATAGGCTAGGAATAATTAATAGTTCTAACCGTATCAATAAAACGTTTCTATAAAGCAAAATGTCCACAAGGAAAGAAACACAAACATGAGGAGAAATATGTGCAGTTTTGGGCAAATTCGTTTTTAAAAGTAGGCCTTAAATTAGTTAGAAAAGAACAGGTATCACAATAGTAAGCAACTTTGGGCAATGGAGAGAAAATTTTAAGAAGGTATAGAACATATTAACAATAAGTGCGATAAAAGGTGTTCTCACTTGAAATCAAGAATGTGAAATTTCAGAAAAAGGATGAATCTTATGTAATAGTGTTTAGAGAAATAGGTACTCTTGTATACTGTCAATAAGGGAGTAGAGTACAGTTGGTATTATTTTTTGAGATGGTGTCTCACTCTGTTGCCCAGGCTGGAATGCAATGGTGCGATCACAGCTCACTGCAAGCTCCACTTCCCGGCTTCACGCCATTCTCCTGCCTCAACCTCCCAAGTAGCTAGGACTACAGGCCCCCACTGCCACGCCTGGCTAATGTTTTCTATTTTGAGTGGAAACAGGGTTTCACTGTTAGCCAGGATGGTCTCGATCTCCCGACTTCATGATCCTCCTGCCTTGGCCTCCCAAAGTGCTGGGATTACAGGTGTGAGCCACTGCACCCACCCTGATATTGTCTTTTTGGAGCATACTTTGGAAGTATGATTCAACAGGCTTAATTTTTTTCATGTCCTTTAAATAAGTTTTCCAGATTTCATTCATTCATTCAACAAATATTTGTTGAATGGTTCCAGGCAGCTATAAAGATGCTTAGAATATTGCGATGAACAGATAGGGGTAGATAGAAAATAAACCAGTAGACTGGTATAATAGGATCTTAAGTGAAACTGACTAGATTTATATGAAGTGATAGCATAAATATCACGTATCAAAGTAAGGCAGACGTCCCATATGTAGAATTTACAGAGGAGATTTCAAAGGAGTTGGTTCCATGTATTTTGCAATCCTCGAATAGGTAATGGGTTAACATGTAGAAAGGGAATAGAATTTTGCATAAATAATTCTTTAGAAAGAACTGTAGGCCAGGCATGGTGGCTCACGCCTGTAATCTCAGCACTTTGGGAGGCCGAGGTGGGCGGATCACCTGAAGTTGGCAGTTCAAGACCAGTCTGACCAAGATGGCGAAACCCCATCACTACTAAAAATACAAAAATTAGCTGGGTGTGGTGGCACATGCCTGTAATCCTAGCTACTTGAGAGGCTGAGGCATGAGAATAGCTTGAACCCGGGTGGCAGAGATTTTCAGTGAACCGAGATCACACCACTGCACTCCAGGCTGGGCAATAGAGTGAGACTCTATCTCAATAAAAAAAAGAAAAAAAAATAGTATTTTGTCTTAAGGATATCCTTAGGATTAACCAGATGTTCTGAAAATGTGTGTGCAGGCATGTTCACTTCTCTTTTTGTTGTTGTTGCAGCAAAAATTAGAAAACAGCAGTGAAAAATTATTTGAAATCATTGTAAACATATACAATGGAGTATCATAAGCCAATAAAATAATGTAGATCTGTACACCTGGAAAAATATACACATCTTTTGCATCTATATGCAAAGATGTTCATGACAAATTTTTGTTGTTGTTGTTTGAGACAGAGTTTTGCTCTGTCACCCAGGCTGAGTAGAGTAGTGTGATCTCGGCTCACTGCAACCTCCACCTGCCGGGTTCAAGCAATTCTCCTGCCTCAGCCTCCCAAGTAGTTGGGATTACAGGGGCGTGTCACCACACCTGGCTAATTTTTGGTATTTTTAGTAGAGATGGGGTTTCATCACGTTGGCCAGGCTGGTCTTGAACTCCTGACCTTGTGGTCTGCCCACCTCAGCCTCCCAAAGTACTGGGATTACAGTCGTGAGCCACCGTGCCTGGCCTGTGTCATATTTTTAATGGGTGGTAAATAATATGACTTCAGTTTCTAGCCCTACTTCTCCCACCTTTTTCTGCAGAAAGTAGAGAGAGCAGAGAAAAGGATTTGGAAGTTTATGTATTAAAATGTTAAGATTGGCTTTGTCTGAGGAAAGGATGTGGCAGTATTGGTGAAAAATATTAATGATTTCATTTTCTTTTTATCTGCCTGTATCAACTTTTCTACAATGTATTATGCTTAAAATCAGAAAAAAAAAGTTATTTGTATCTGAAATGAAATGTGAGAGAATTCCTCTTTGGATATCTTTACAAATAAATTTAGTATTGACCTATCTAATCATGAATTTGGTCAAAGAAAAGGAAAGTAATGATAGTGGTGGGTGTCTTGAGATCAATATATATGAGTAGCTGTAAGGGAAGGCAATGAAGAGAAATGAACCAAAGTTCCTTTGAGAAGAAAAGGCAAGTATGTACCAAGTATATAGGTGAAGCTGGTAGGCTGAATCCCTAATTGCTGCAAGTCCCGTGTTAACCCACATATAATCTTTAATTAGGTAAGTATTACCCTAAGGCAAATTTATTATATATTATCCCTGAAAATGTATGTTGGCATATAGGGATCCATGGTTCTGGAAACTAGATTTCCAGATTTAAAAAATGAAACCATTCTCTCTCATTCTAAGGGAATGAAAGTTAAGACTTTTTTGTTTTAGACTTTAAAGATTTTGACAAGCCATTCCTTCCATGATTTTATGGATGGATGTTTTTATATTTAAAGTTTGTCTTACTAACTAGTTCATTTTTCAGGTACACAAAGATGTGAGTGTGAAACTTATAAAATTTTCTGTCTTTTGAACCAATTGCTGATGTATAATTTTGAGAATATTGAACTTTTTCTTTTTAGTTTTCATTGCAAATTTTTCCTTATCTGTTTAATTTACAGAACTGCTTCCCAAGTTCATTTAATGAAATTTTCACCAGATGGAGAATTTTTTGCCACTGCTGGAAAGGTAAATTGTGAAAATGCTATTGCCAAATTATGTGTTTATAGTTTACTTTGAAACTTTAAAAACATTAACTGGCTTCATTCTTTTATTTATTTAACTTGAAAATAATAATTTCCATTAACAATTTTTTGTTTGTTTGTTTTGAGATAGAGTCTCCCTCTGTCACCCAGGCTGGAGTGCAGTGGCGCAGTCTTGGCTCACTGCAGCTTCCGCCTCCCAGGTTCAAGCAATTCTTCTGCCTCAGCCTCCCAAGTAGCTGGGACTACAGCCACGCGCCACCACGCCCGGCTAATTTTTGTATTTTTTAATAGAGATGGGGTTTCACCATATTGGCCAGGCTGGTCGCGAACTCCTGACATTACAGGCGTGAGCCACCTTGCCCGGCCATTAAAAATTTTAAGTAGCAGAAATTGACTACATTATTGTGGTGTTAAAAGACTGTGTGATATAATTGAAATAACACAGACATAGGGGCAGATCTGGATATAAATCTGCCATTTACCAGCTTTATCCTCTTGGGCAAGTTAATCTTCTTGAGCCTTTCTTTTCTCATATGTAATATGAGGAAAAAAACACCTACCTCATAGATCGTTAATCATAGGATTAATTTAGACAATATAGGCAGTATAGAGTCACCGGCACAGTGCCTTTCATGTAGTATACAATCAATAAAGCATAGCTTCAACTTACATTACGTTTTAGCTGATGTATATTAGGCTGTTTTTAATATATAAGACTTCATAGGCTTTCTAGAAAGATACTAGTAACCATTTCTTTAGTGTGCATACTTTGTTATTACCTGTTGATTTTAAAGCAATGTATTGCTTTGAAGTTATTTTTATTCATTGGTTCATAGAACATTTCATGAACTGCTAATAAGTCAAGTTATTGTTCTCATGGCTCAAAGCCTTCTGCAAACTAAGAGTGTAAGATACTCTAAAACCACAGTAAGGTTTTTGTTTTTTAGGAGAGAAGTGGAGCTGTTTATTCTGATTGACTTTACAGGTGGGAACTCAGTTATAGCTTAAAAGCAGTACCTGGTACATTCTAGTCTCCTTTGCTTTTCCCTTATTTCCCAAATTAGGACTATAAATTTGATTGTACATAGAGTATTTTATGTAGTATTTATATATTAACTTGTTATTTTCATCATCAACATTTTCTTTGAAAAGTCACATGAAAATTCATGAAAAAGTACTTGGTTGGTTTTTTTTTCCCAATAATTAGCAGTCTTCATAAGTCTTCTAGTGGTATTGATTTTTTTTTTAATATTTGGCTTACTGGAAAAGAAATCCTTAGTTTTATCTTTCAGTCTTTCCTGAATGACTCCATTCCCCATACTCTAGTAATCAGCAAGCGTTTTTCTTGAACACATTACACACATTCATGCACTTCAGTTTTTAAAGCACAATTAGGGAATGCTAATAGAAAAGTACCAGAATCAGAATTTTGTTCTTAATTCCTCTGTGCCCAACGTCTCTTCCCATCCCCAAGTTCTTGCCATTGGGGAGAAGAGTCTTACTTTTGCTGTTTGGAGAAAAGTCTTACTTTTGCTATTTGATTTAATCTTTAATTCTGATCTGCATGTTTTTCTGGTTTCTTTTTTTCCTTAGGATGACTGTCTTTTGAAGGTATGGTATAATGTAGAAAACTGGCGGACAGCTGTTACTTCTCCAGATAGAAGTTCAGAAAAACAATCCCAAGGAGAAACTGACTTTTCTTTTGTGTATCTGGCCCATCCTCGAGCCGTAAATGGATTTTCCTGGCGTAAAACAAGCAAATATATGCCTAGGTCAGTGGATTGGTCATTTTCCCCCACGTATTAAGGAACATCATCTTTGTTACTTTTGATTGCTTCTCTCACTTTTGAGAGTTCGTAGTTAATAGGACTTCTGAGCCTATGAAGATTGGAGTAATATTAAATAGTCTCTGGCCTGCACATCTCTGGCTGTGGGTCAACTATGTTTGATGCTTAGGATAAGAGCCATATTAAAGGAGTTTAAGCTGGGATAATTTACTCCATATCAGATGTCTTTAAGTCACAGAGTTGTACGTATTTTCTTTTTCTTTTTGTTTTGTGTCTAATCCTGTCATCTTTTTTCTCCAGATTGTTTGTTTATATTTTTACATAAATACTCTGTCATCTTGTACCTACTAGTATCTCTTCCCTGGTTTTCTTCTTTTAAAAAATAGCTTTATTAAGAGGATATACCATTAGTTCTTGTATGTTTATTTGACTGCACCCGCCATATCTGAGGAATAGAAAGAGTAGGTTAATACCCTACATTATTCTTCTTTGAAATGGGTGTAAGTTTTTTTTTTTTTTTTTTAATTTATTTATTATTATTATACTTTAAGTTGTAGGGTACATGTGCATAACGTGCAGGTTTGTTACATATGTATACTTGTGCCATGTTGGTCTGCTGCACCCATCAACTCGTCATTTACATCAGGTATAACTCCCAGTGCAATCCCTCCCCCCTCCCCCCTCCCCATGATAGGCCCCGGTGTGTGATGTTCCCCTTCCTGAGTCCAAGTGATCTCATTGTTCAGTTCCCACCAAATGGGTGTAAGTTTAACCACACAAGCACACAGTGACACACACATACATACCCCCAGTCCCTTCTTTTTTGTCTGTAGTTCTGGAAAGAGTTAATATCGTACTGAATTTTAGTAGGTTATAGAGACCTATTACTTAAATACACGTAGAAATTCCCTATTTTTGTTTGTTTGTTTGTTTTTTGTTGTGTTTTTGTTTTGTTTTGTATTGAGACAGGGTCTTGCTCTGTCATCCAGACTGGAGTGCAGTGCCCCAATCATGGCTCACTGCAACCTCCACCTCCTGGGCTCAAGTGATCCTCCCGCCTCAACTTCTCAAATAGCAGGGACTACAGGTGTGTGCCACCATGCTGGGCTAATATATTTTTTTCTTTTTGGATTTTTTGTAGAGATGGGGTGTTGCCACGTTGCCCAGGCTTGTCTTGAACTCCTGAGCTCAGATGATCTGCCTGCCTCAGTCTCCCAAAGTGCTGGAATTACAAGCATGAGCCACTGTGCACAGCCAGAAATCCCATTTTGTACCATATGGCCATTTTCAATTTGGCCACACCATGTGGCATTTTTTTCCTAACTTTTCACTGTTTTGTGAATTTTGCTGACTAGATGTTTTGAGCTATAGTGTAGCTATAGCCAGGACAGGGATAGAGAAAAGAGAATGAGAAAAAATGGAGTGAGTTGGGTGTGAGGATGGGGAAAGGAGGAGAAACAAGGGGTTGGGGAAGGAAAGAAAAAAAGATGCTAGGAAGGGAGAGGTAGGGGACAGAAGGAGAGAGGTAGAAAGGGAGGGTGGCCTGGAAAGTCTGTGAAAGCAAAGAATGGTGGGAGAGGGAAGCCCAGAGAGGAGGTAGAAAGAGAGAAGAAGAGAGGGAAGTAGACAGAGGAGAGGGAGCCAGAGGGAGAGAGATGCAAGAATGGAGGAGGGAAGGAGAAGGAGAGAGCAACCAATACAAATCATGCTGTTCTCCCTTCTCTTCTGCAACTTCTTTTTTAGTCAGGTAGGTATGTTTAACAAAGTGGCTACTAGGCAGTATTTTGATTTCTTTTCTCATTACTTTAACTCACTGAGTTACTGATAAAACCTGCTGATTGTTCCATTTTTAAAAATCAGATATATATGCTGGAACAAGTTGCTACTACAAAATATTGTGACTTTTTCTTTCTCTCTTGTAAAGTTACTGAATTCCCTGATGGAAGGTAGTCCTTGTTGATAGGGTTTCAGCCTTTGAGTTCTTGATGCTTATGGGACTTATTAACATATATGTAATTGATTTTTGCTTTTATTTTAAGGAGGTGGCAAAAAGGAAATTAACTGAAAGTCAAGGATGACTAAGGAGGGGAAGTGTTTAGTACTTACTTTATCATGAATATTCAATTCTTGCATTTCACTGCTTTGGGCATCTGTTAGGCAAGGAGAGAATAAGTGTACTCAGTAGTTACTGTCGGTTTTTGTGACTGTGCAGGTGCCTTTATAGGAAGTAGAAATGAAGCATATGATATAATTCAAAGAACTATCCACTCAAATCAGAAAATTTTATTACAAGATGTGGTTGTTTCTTGTGTGTCAATTGAGAGATTGTGGCTTAATCTCAGTCTTTGTTTTTTTAGATGTAAAAAGAATCTTATTGAGAGCTGGGATGGTGGCACACACCTGAAATCCCAGGATGAGGCGGGAGGATTACTTGAACCGGAGGATTGCTTGAACCCAGGAGTTTGAGAGCAGCCTGGGCAACATAGTGAGACCACATCTCTTAAAAAAAAGAAAGAACTTTTGGCAAGATTATTGAAACAAGAACTACTGAATTCTAGGCAGAAAAGACATAGATTGGCAAGCATTTGCTGTGATGAAATCTATACATATTGATATTTTCTTCATTAGCATCTTAGTTGGTACATTTAAGTAATTACAGAAATATCGTAGAATTGTCTGTGATACTATGTGGTATTTGTATTTTTGCTTCTAAAATCTTTTCATTCCTTAGGGCTTCTGTATGTAATGTACTGTTGACTTGCTGCAAAGATAATGTGTGTCGTCTTTGGGTAGAGACATTTTTACCAAATGATTGTTTGCTATACGGAGGTGACTACAGCCATTGGACTGGATCAATTAATTTAACAAATAACTTCAAGAGAAATGCTTCCAGTAAAGAACGAGTTCAAAATGCTTTAGAAGTGAGTGTTTTTGTTACATTACTTACTACAAGTTTTAAAACCTTTGGTACATTGCCATTTTGGTAACAAAGTAATGTTATAAAAAATCTGTATCCTAGGAAAATCATTCTTAGAAAATTTTCAGTTCTATTTGGTTCAAAAATATCTTTTTATCTAGATTTTGTCTGAAACACAAAACTACCTGTAATTATGAAGTTAATCTTAGGTTTACTGATGATGATGATAAAAGGTTGATTACATTTGACTTAGCTGAAATAACGTAAAGTAAAATCTGAGAATGCAAAGATTTAACTCTAAAAATAACTTATTTTTCCTTTCATAGAGCTTGAGTAGTTTATCCTATTCTGTTTTTCTACCATTTTATCTTTAGAAACCCCACCCCACCCCCCAGAACTTGGGGTCTTTACAAATTAATATTGAAAGTGAAAGTCAATTTTTGGTTTTTGGACATGCTAAAGGTAGAATAGTAATACATTTGATCATAGCCTAAAGGCTGAGAAACAATAGAATAGTAATATAGATTCTTTTTTTTTTTTTTTTTTGAGGCAGATTCTCACTCTGTCAGTCAGGTTGGAATGCAGTGGCATGATCTTGGCTAACTGTATTCCTGGTCTTAGCCTCCTGAGTAGCTGGAATTACAGGTGCACATCACCATGTGCATGCCCAGCTAATTTTTGTATTTTTTAGTAGGGAGAGGGCTTCACCATGTTGGCCAGGGCTGGTCTCGAACTCTTGACCTCAAGTGATCTACCTGCCTCGGCTTCCCAAAGGGCTGGGATTACAGGCATAAACCATGGCGCTCGGCCTATTATTTTCTTAATATTGAAAACAGGAGGTGATTTTATGTTTTGTGGATTTGTTTTTTTTGGGGGAGGGCTGCTTGTTGTTTTTTGAGACAGAGTCTCTCTCTGTCACACAGGATGGAATGTAGTGGTGTGGTATCAGCTCACTGCAATCTCTGCCTCCCGCATTCAAGCAATTCACCATCCTTAGCCTCCCAAGTAGCTGGGATTACAGGTGCGTGCCACCACGCCTGGCTAATTTTTGTATTTAAAGTAGAGATGGGGTTTTGCCATGTTGGCTCAAGTAATCCTCCCACGCAGGCTGATCTTGAACTCCTGGCCTCTAGTGATCTGCCTGCCTTGGCCTCCCGAAGTGCTGGGATCACAGGCATGAGCCACCACGCCCGACCCTGAAAATAGAAGTTATTTTAAAACAATTTATCTTTGAATGCTTTGTATGATTATGCAGCAACTATTTTTCTAATTTGAATAGTATTCTCATGGCTCAGAATATAATAAATTCTATATTGATTCAACAACGAATAGAATGGTTACATGTAGTAATAGCTGAAAGAAGTTATTGACCAGGAATCTGAAGACTTGTTCTACCTTTTGCCCTGTCTCTTCTTAGCTAGATGATCTTGGGTTCTATATAGACTATTTTATCATATGAAAGATGAGAATAACAGTATTTACACTGCCTGCCTCGTGGCATCAAATGGGATGATCTCTATGAAAATGCTTTGTAAATTATGAAATGTCCCATGTGCAATGGTAATATTGTTTAATACTATGTGGTCATAAGGAGTTAGCTATAGACAAAAGAGGACAGTGTGTGTAGAGACGTCATTCACAAACAATAGTATTGGAAAAAAAAATTTTTAACATTTGATTTTAGGAACTACATTCTAAGAAAATAAGCCTAATAAAAATTGCAAAATATTGTGTGAGGATTAAGAGAACATCCAGGTACTTTAAGTCATAACTTTATTCTTCAGGTTCAAATTTGCTATACCAAAATATTGAAAGATGTTTTTACATATAAAATGTTAAAAGACGTTTTTACATATAAAACATATAAAATGTTCTGAACTAGGATATATGTAACTTCTGAAAATCATTATGTAACCTACACATGTACGACTTTTGACAATATAGGCATTAGTTTTGTTTCTATTCACACAGGTAAATCTGAGACATTTTCGAAGAGGTCGGAGGAGATCACTTGCACTTGTGGCACATACTGGATATCTGCCACATCAGCAGGATCCTCATCATGTGCACAGGAACACTCCACTGCATGCCAATGCACTTTGCCACTTTCATATTGCAGCCAGCATCAATCCAGCCACAGGTAATGAAACATTGTTCAAAACATGTTTCTGAAATTGAATAGTTTGATTTTATGACAAGTAAGTTATACTTTTAGTTTTCAAATAAGTAAAATATTGGAGGTGACTTTCTTAGCCCACTTTTCATCGTAGCAAGCTCACTGATTTCTGTTTGTTTGCCCTTTAAGACCATGATTTGACTTGTGAGTTAGGATCTTGATAAGGCATTGAAGTTCATTATTAGTTTATTCAAAAGATAGTATTTGAACTGTTACTTAATAAAGGTTAGTACTACGGATGTAGTATTGTATTTTTTTACTTTTTATTTTTTGTCGCTGTGTTGCCCAGGCTGGTCTCAAACTCCTGGCCTCAAGCAGTCTTCTTGCCTTTGCCTCCCAAAATGCTGGGATTACCAGCATGAGCCACCATGTCCAACCTCTAAAAGTAGTATTTTATAATTATCGTATAGTTGTTAAAATCTTTGTGTTTGGTACTTGATCTTTGGATCCATTCCATAAAGAGGGCAGAAATATGTAAAAGTTATTACTGGGAGAATTAAGAAACTTATCTCTGTAGTCAAATATGTACTATTAGACTAAGAGATCTAGAATATCTGGGTCTACCTATGAATTTGAAGATTTAAGTACTTACTATTTTTGAGATAGGGAATCCCTCCTGTTACCCAGGTTGGAGTATAGTGGCATGAACATGGTTCACTGCAACCTCGACTTCCCAGGCCCAGGTGATTCTTGCATCTCAGCCTCCCAAGTAGCTGGGACTATAGGTGCATACCACCATGTCCAGCTAATTTTTTGTATTTTTAGTAGAAACTCAGTTTCACCATGTTGTCCAGGCTGGTCTCGAACTCCTGGGCTCAAGAGTTCCACCTGCCTTGGCCTCCTGAAGTGTTGAGATTATAGGCATGAGCCACTGTACTTAGCCAGGACTTACTATTTTAGTAACTTTTTTTTTTTTGGACAGAGTCTTGCTCCGTTGCCCAGGCTGGAATGCAGTGGTGTGATCTTGGCTCACTGCAGCCTCCGCCTCTTGGGGTCAAGCGATTCTCATGCCCCAGCCTCCTAAGAAACTGGGGTTACAGGAACGTGCTACCATACCCAGCTAATTTTGGCATTCTTAATAGAGACGGGTTTTCACCATGCTGACCAGGCTGATATTGAACTCCAGGCCTCAAGCATTCTGTCCGCCTCGAGTAAATAATTTTTATGATTCTAAAAACTAGTTTGTCATAATTGGAGCCTGGAATATTACTTGAGAAAAATATTAAAGGCAATATTTGCATAAGATGTTATTTGTACAAAAAGTGAAAAGTAAAAGCCTACTTTTCACCTCTACTCCACCTTTGTCCCTCTCTCTAGAAGATAACCACTAACAACTATTGATGAGTTTTTGTTTGTTATGAAATATTCTTTTTTTTTTTTTTTTTGAGACGAACTCTTGCTCGGTTGCCCAAGCTAGAGTGCAATGGCATGATCTTGGCTCACAGCATCCTCTGCCTCCTCGTCAAGCAATTCTCCTGCCTCAGCCTCCTGAGTAGCTGAGATTATAGGTGCCCACCACCATGCTCAGCTAATTTTTTATATTTTTGGTAGAGACGGGGTTTCACCATGTTCACCAAGCTGGTCTCAAACTCCTGACCTTGTGATCTGCCTGCCTCGGCCTCCCAAAGTGCTGGGATTACAGGCAGGAGCCACCGTGCCTGGCCTTTCTTTACCTTTCTTTTAAAAAATAGATTTGGAGAAAATTGTTTATACTCCTTGAGTTCATTCTAGCCTTTACAGTTTAGCAGACACCAGCATGATCCGGGTTTGATTTAATGTGATACTTAAATTTTTGCTTACTTCCACTAATTAGGGATTATTTGCAACAACTCACTGGATTTGTACTTCAGTATACTCATTTTTACATTCATATCAAAAGTAACACCAAGGAGCTGGGCACGGTCGCTCATCCCTGTAATCCCAACATTTTGGGAGGCTGAGGTGGGCGGATCACCTGAGGCCAGGAGTTCAAGACCAGCCTGCCCAACATGGTAAAACCCTTTCTCTACCAAAAATACAAAAAAAAAAAAAAAAAAAAAAATTAGCTGGGTGTGGTGGCAGGCACCTGTAGTCCCAGCTACTTGGGAGGCTGGGGCAGGAAAATTGCTTGAACCTGGGAGGCAGAGGTTGTAGTGAGCTGAAATTACACCACTACACTCCAGCCTGGGTGACAGAGCGAGACTCCATCTCAAAAAAAAAAAGAAAGTAATACCAAGGAACAAATGCTTTTTTAGCTGAGGTGACTGTCTTGAATGCTTTCCTTGAACATGAGAAGGGAACCTCAACTTCAGTCTTGATGCTAACATATAAGCAGTCTGTCTTAGAAATAGCTCATTAAAGAGGTTGATAGGTCAGTCTATTAAGTAAAAACTAATTGTTGTTGATATTAAGATACATACGTTACTAGTTCCTTTGACATTATGGTGATGACTTTTTTTTTTTTTTTGAGACAGAGTCTTGCTCTGTCGCCAAACTGGAGTGCAGTGGTATAATCAAGGCTTGCTGCAACATCTGTCTCCCGGGTTCAACCGATTCTTCTGCCTCAGCCTCCTGAGTAGCTGGAATTACAAGCAGGCGCCACCACTCCTGGCTAATTTTTGTATTTTTAGTAGAGTTGATGTTTCAACATGTTGGCCGGACTGGTCTCGAACTCGTGACCTTGTGATCCGCACGCCTCGGCCTCCCAAGGTGCTGGTATTACAGGCGTGAACCACTGCGCCCAGCCAACTTTTTTTGTGTGTGTGGATCAGTTTAAAATTTGCTTGTTATCAAAATTCGTTATAAATTAAGATATTTCTATTAACAGAGCTACAAATTATAGACGTCATGTGAATATTTTAAAGTTTTAAAACATTTATGGTTAAATGAATTATGCTATATGACCTAAAATATGTAATTTAATTTCCTTTACAATAGATACATTAAATTTACCATTTAAATCTGTTACTACTAATAATAGTGGCAAACATTATGTTGGAAATCTTTTCTTTTACATCACATTGTTATGTGGATTTTTGACAGTAGAAACAAAAATACAGAAATGCAATATATGAATATAACTAAATGCAGAATGGTGACTTTTTTCTCTTCGAGGGTAAAAAGACTTTTTTTCTCTTCTAGTGAAATAGAGAGACAGCATAAATAGAAAAAGATTGGTTCGTTAGCTTTACAGTTTTGCCTAGAAATTATCTATGAATGCATTTTTCCCCCTGCTACTTACCGAGAGTATAAAAAGGGAGTTAAAGGAAAGTTTCCTTGTTGGTTACTACAAATTATCTATGAATGCATTTTTCCCCCTGCTACTTACCGAGAGTATAAAAAGGGAGTTAAAGGAAAGTTTCCTTGTTGGTTACTACCATAAGAAAGATGCTATATTCTATTTTAGCAGGGCCAATATATGGGAAATATCTAAATTAAATGTTGTAAAAAAATGAATTAGTAATGAGATTCTAGCTAAGGAGGGCACTAAATGAGGATTATATACATATTTATTTATTTATTATTGTTTTTTGAGACAGAGTCTCACTCTGTCACCCAGGCTGAAGTACAGTGGTGCCATCTCGGCTCACGGCAAACTCTGCCTGCCGGGTTCATGCCATTCTCCTGCCTCAGCCTCCTGAGTAGCTGGGACTACAGGTGCCTACCACCACTCCCGGCTAATTTTTTGTATTTTTAATAGAGGCAGGGTTTCACCGTGTTAGCCAGGATGGTCTCGATCTCCTGACCTCGTGATCCACACGCGTCGGCCTCCCAAAGTGCTGGGATTACAGGCATGAACCACTGCATCCGGCCAATGTATATTTTAAAAATCCAAAACAAAGGTTACTATAAAAAAGCTCTAGATGCATTGTAAGCATATAGGTTTTTTTCTTTTTTCATGTGTATTTTTAAACAATGGAAGGATCAACTGTGTTAGACTAAATTATGTTATTGGCTGGGTGCAGTGGCTCATGCCTATAATCCCAGCACTTTGGGAGGCCGAGGCAGTGGTGAAGTCAGGAGTTCAAGACTAGCCTGGCCAACATGGTGAAACCCCGTCTCTACTAAAAATATAAAATTAGCCAGGTTTGGTGGTGCATGCCTGTAATCCCAGCTACTTGGGAGGCTAAAGCAGGAGAATCACTTGAACGTGGGAGGCGGAAGTTGCAGTAAGCTGAGATTGCGCCGTTGCACTCCAGCCTAGACAGCAACAGTGAAACTATGTCTCAAAAATAAAATAAAATATAAATATATGTATTTATTACATTATTGTATATGCTTCATTGAATGGAACCTTTGTATTATAATTATCGAAAAAGCAGTTTGCGTCATATTATGGCAATTTATCCTCATTGAAAATCTTGCAGTATCCTTTTATTTTGGAATAGCCTGTCAACAGTCATACCACCAGGACATGAATGTATAACAACAAAATGTTCTTTTGCATTAAATTGAGGATATCTGTTCAATGAAAGACAAAAAGGAAAATGTAGGAAATGTACTTAGAGCTGTTATTTCTAAGTGCACAACACCATGGACAATTCAAGGCATCATAACCTCCATCAAGAACAATAACAAAAAAAATTTTTGTCAGGCTGTTAAATCCATCATTATAGACAAAACTGGTGAAGATTGATTAGACAGATTCATCTAACACTGATGTCCAAGCTGGCATTGACAACTAATGCATAACTGGTGGTCAGTAGAGAATTTAAAAGATCTTCACTTTCTATTGTTCTTTTTCAGGGATCTTGAAGAGTTCTGTTCTAAAATATGTTGTTGAGTTGAGCTTCTCAGTTTGCTTTCTCATTCTCAAACGGATACCGTTTTTCCTCTAATTATTTGCCCTGTGCTTAAATTCCTTTTTGCTCTTGGCGCCGTTGGAGCTCAGTTTCATGGTCCTTCAGTTTTTGAACTTTTTTTTTGACCTTCTCTTGAACACCTTCTCCATCTCTGTCTCCATCTTCTTCATTTTAGCTACATGCTCTCTTCTTTCCTCTTCCGTTTGTGCCAGAGGGCTCTTAGTAAGCTGCCCTTTATTCTTGTTGTTACCAACTCCATTGTAAGTCAGCTGCCAATTTTTTGCTTCTGTAGTTTTCGTAGTGGGCATTATCAGGAACATCTTTCAAGTCTTGTATGTGTGTTCCTATCAACATACTCCTTTGAATTGTAAAATTACAGTGTTCACCATATTCAACATCAGCAACACCCCTAGGATACTGCTTTCCTCTGACTCTCTTGCCATTAACTTCAATAGTAGTATTACTGCCTACCACAGCAAGAGGTACACAGTCCTTTTTCCCTTTTTTTTTTTTTTTTGGAGACAGAGTCTCACTCTGGCTTCAAGTGATTCTTGTGACTCAGCCTCCCAGGTAGCTACGATTACAGGCACATGCCACCATGCCCAGCTAATTTTTGTATTTTTAGTAGAGATGGGGTTTCGTCATGTTGACCAGGCTGATCTCGAACCCCTGGCCTCAAGTGATCTGCCTGCTCCGGCCTCCCAGAGTGCTGGGATTACAGACATGAGGCGCTGCACCCAGCCAGTCCTTTATCTTTTTAACAAGTTTATTTTCTTCATCTTATGTTTTTGGAAATTCATATATTTAATTTTATGTTCGTGGATTTCTTTCATTATCTGTTTTTAAACTATTGACGTTTCTCTGGTATCAGCATGTCTGCTTTGGCAATAAGTGGGATGATACTCACTTTTTCAAGCAAAAACTTCATAAACTTAGTATCCAATGGTTTAAGTCCATGTCCTGAAGGAGGAATGAAGTATAAACAACACTGTACCCTGTTATCAGGCATCTGACATCTGTTTTATCATGATTCTCCATTTAGGTGGTCCTCAATTTCCTGTCAGTGTAGTCAGTAACCAACAATTACTATTACCCATTGCAACTCTAAATCCTAGGATATCAACTCTTGTGAGCAGCAACTGAACACCACCTTCTTTGATTAAAACTTTGTGTAGTTCCACCTGCACAATCTTTTTAATTCTGTGAGAAGGATCTGGATACTCTGGAGAATACAAATCTGTGAGGAATAATGAGTCGATTAGTGTAAAGTTTCTGAATCCAGATTTACCAACTACCATAAGTATGAATTCCAACCCTCTTTTCACTGATTTTCTGGATATTTGATTTGGGAGATCGGAAAAATCCCACATAGACTTCAGGGTTCTTCTGTTGAGCTACGATGCTGCTGTTGATGCTTCTCTCCTCAGCAGCGGATCTCTTGCTGACTGGCATCTCCTCCCCACTCCATGACTAGCCCCAGCTGGAAATCTTATTTAGAGGTTAAATAAAATGTATTCCAGAGATTTAAAGATAAATATTATAAATTTATTCAGACCTGTAGAATGTACACCACCAAGAATGAACCCTAAGGTAAACTATAGACTTTGGGTGATAGTGATGTGTCAGTGTGGATTCATCAATTGTAATAAATGTAGTAGTGGATGTTGATAATGTGGGAGGCTGTGCATATGTAGGATGGGGAATATGACTGTACCTTTGAATTTTGCTATGAACTTAAAACTACTCTAAAAAATAGTCTTTAAAAAATCTCAAAATAGGCCGGGCACAGTGGCTCACGCTTGTAATCCTAGCACTTTGAGAGGCTGAGGCAGGTGGATCACGAGGTCAGGAGATCAAGACCATCCTGGTCAACATGGTGAAACCCTGTCTCTACTAAAAATACAAAAATTAGCTGGGCGTGGTGGCACATGCCTGTAATCCCAGCTACTCAGGAAGCTGAGGCAGGAGAATGGCCTGAACCAGGGAATTTGCAGTGAGCCAAAATCACGCCAGTGCACTCCAGCCTGACAACAGAGCGAGACTCTGTCTCAAAAAAAAAAACTCAAAATAAAATTACAAAGTGAAAGAGAAAGACTTTCAGGCAAACAAAATATAAATGTAATAGTAATAAAAATATGAAACCATGGATATTTCATATGCTAGAAGGTAAAAATTTTAATTTTACAATCTTTTTTTCTCTTACAGACATTCCACTTCTTCCATCTATTACATCTCTGAGTCTAAATGAAAATGAAGAGAAGACTGGACCTTTTGTTGTACACTGGCTAAACAATAAAGAACTGCATTTTACTTTGTCCATGGAAGTTTTTTTACAGCAACTTAGAAAAAGTTTTGAACAACCATCTTCTGAGGCCAGTGTAGAAGATTCTAATCAGGCAGATGTAAAATCTGATGAAGGTAAAACTTTAAGAAGAAAGAAAAATTTAAAGTTTTGTTCAAAATAGCAGACATTTTCGTATTAGGGTAAAACTAGCTACTTGTAGGAAATAAACTCCAAAATTGCAATGACGTGATCTAAACATGGACTAGCTCATTTAATAATCTAGTGTAGATATTTCTGTTCCAGGTGGCTTTCTTCCACATGGTTATTTAAGGACTCGGGCTTCTCATTCTTCTGGTTTTGTTAGCCCTTAGGACTTTCCTCTATAAAGGACTCTCTGTAGACTGGCAGCATTGGTGTTACCCAGGAGCTCGTTAGAATGCATGTCTCAAGGTCCACACAGACCCACCAAACCAGAATCTGCAGTTTAATGAAATTTCCAGGTGGTTTGTATGTACATTAAAGTTTGAGAAGCATTGGAACTAGTACCTTAAATTTCTCTGCCTTTGGCCTTCAGTTGGTATAGAGAGAGAGGTAGAGAGAAAGAAAGCATAGCTGTTTTCTCAGCCACCTTGATTGACACATATCACTTACACTGTCATTCAGCTGACAAGAACTAGTCACAGGGCCCGTGTAGTTCCTGACTGTATAGGCTTTATATACTGAGAAATGGGAAGTAAGAAACTGTGGTGGGCAGCTAGCCATGTGTTTTGGTTTTTTTTAAAGTTTTCTTTTAATGTCAAGATTGTTCGTGATCATTAGGGAAGAAAAATCGAACAAGTATACACAAAGTTTCCACATTATTAAGTTTGATAAGTATCCTTCCAGTTTGATTCTTTTCTTATGCTCATACAAACATCTAAATACAGACTCTTAAAAGTTGTACTGTGGGTGCTCATTTTTATACAGAAATAATGTTCTGTACTTTGTTTTTTTTTGTTTGTTTGTTTTTTCGAGATGGAATCTTGCTCTGTCACCCAGGCTGGAGTGCAGTGGCGCAATCTTGGCTTACTGCAGCCTCCACCTCCTGGGTTCAAACAATTCTCCTGCCTCAGCCTCCTGATTAGCTGGGATTACAGGCACCCGCCACCACACCCGGCTAATTTTTGTATTTTTAGTAGAGACAGGATTTCACCATGTTGGCCAGGCTGGTCTCAAACTCCTGACCTCACGTGATCCACCCACCAGGGCCTCCCAAAGTGCTGGGATTACAGGCGTGAAACACCACGCTCGGCCTGCACTTTGTTTTAATTCAGTCAGTAATGGGCAGTTTTTCATTTCATTGTATTTAATGGTTGCTGAGTATTCCATGTCTAAGGAAAATGTCTAATAGGTCTTCTATTGATAGACATTTAAATTGATTTAAATTGTTTTTCATTATTCTAGGTACAACGACTTGTCTTTTTAATTTTTGTGTGAGTTTTTCTATAACCTTGATTTCTAGGTGTAGAATTTCCAGGGAGTGTACCAATTTTAAATATCAATAACTTCTGACAAATTGCCCTCCAGGAATGTTTTACTAGTTTTTACTTCCTCTTAGTGTATCTAAATATATGCTTTACATCCTTATCAACACTGGATGTTTTCATTATATTACTTTTTTTTTTTGCCAGTTGATAACGGGACAATGGACAACTTGTTTTACTTTGCATTTTCTTGATGCAAATTAAGCAGAATATCTTTTATTATATTTTAGCTCTTCTGTGACTTGCCTTTTAATACCCTTTATCTAATTTCCTGCTGAGTTTTTTTTTCTAATTGATTTGTATATCTTGACTTACTTTTTAAATCTGGTAAACAGTCAAAACTTTAAAAAAATATGTCTTTTCAGAGAAAGGCTCTATATTGCTAACCAGGAATTGGGGGAGGGTGAGGGGACTGGGATTTTTGAAAGAGGAAAGACTATACATATTTACCTGTGTTGATAAGTTGATATACAGTTTATTTTTTATTACTGAGGTGTTGAAGGAAACCTGGAAATTGGCACCATAAATGCATTCCCTTGAAATGGTTTCTTTAAGATGCCATACCAGTTACGAGTCCGTACACCTAGAGGATAACTAGTGTAGCATACTGAGATTTGGATAAACCTGGTACTTTGTAGAAAGTACAGATTACACTCAAATAATGTATTTTAAAAACTCAGTCCCGGCTGGGCGCGGTGGTTCAAGCCTGTAATCCCAGCACTTTGGGAGGCCAAGGCGGGTGGATCATGAGGTCAGAAGATCGAGACCATCCTGGCTAACATGGTGAAACCCCGTCTCTACTAAAAATACAAAAAAATTAGCCGGGTGTGGTGTTGGGCGCCTGTAGTCCCAGCTAATTGGTAGGCTGAGGCAGGAGAATGGCGTGAACCTGGGAGGCAGAGCTTGCAGTGAGCCAAGGTCGCGCCACTGCACTCCAGCCTGGGCAACAGAGCGAGACTCTGCCTTAAAAAAAAAAAAAAAAAAAAACAACTCAGTCCCAATTATAGTTCCAATTCCAATTCCCTCTTTTTAGCGTGAGCAAAACTGAGGTCCGGAAAAGTAGTGTGTGTTACTAAACGTTAGCTGAGTGGTTAAATATAGAACATCTGGATTGAGAAGCCAGTTTACTTATTTTCCAGTTGATACTACGTCTTCTATCAGTAATCCATAATCCACTGACTGAGTCCTGTATGGCTACTGATTACTCAGTGAACTCCAGTGACCTTATATTCTGGAGCAAAGTTACTTTTAATGCAGAGCCCATTTCTTATTAATATGAAAACTGTTATGTTTTTCATCTTGAATCCATTTATAAAGATATTTGTGTGTGTGTTTGTACTAGTTGTATTACTTTTACTAAGGCATTTTATGTTCCTCACACTCAAGGCAAAGAAATAAAACATAATCTGAAGAAAAATATATACTTCTTCAAAATAAAAAGAGTCTTCTTCATTATGCGGATCTGGGCATATTGTACAGTACTTAATGGCTCAAGTGGATCAAAGTACCAGTTTGATGTTGATCCACTGAATAAAATCTCATTCATATTTGATGACTGAACTAACTCTTTGGGGGCTGTGATAGATTGAACCATTCTGGTGATATCCCCAGATCTCACTAAATAAGAAAAGGCTCTACACCAGAATATATAACAGTTGATCTGGCTATAAATTATATCTATAGGCTCTTTATTATTATAAGGTGGCAAAAGAGGCCCCTTCTTGAGCACATGGTTAATAAAAGTAGTATTGTTGTCTATAGATTGCTGGATTGATTTTGTGTTGTTATAATGAAGATAAAGTACATATACCACTGTCAGATTAAGAAACTTCCATAACTTGGCCAGGCATGGTTGCTCATGCCTGTAATCCCAGTACTTTGGGAGGCCGAGGCAGGTGGATCATGAGGTCAGGAGTTCAAGACCAGCTTGACTAAGATGGTGAAACCCCATCTCTACTAAAAAGTACAAGAATTAGCCGGGCACGGTGGCAGGCACCTGTAATCCCAGCTACTTGGGAGGTTGAGGCAGAATTGCTTAGACCCGGGTAGCAGAGGTTGCAGTGAGCCGAGATCACGCCACTGTGTTCCAACCTGGGTGAGAGTAAGACTGAGTCTCACAAAAAAAGAAACTTCTACAACTTGTCTCAGTTGTTCAAATAATGGAGCAAGTTCCTTTTCTGGGTTGACAATTAGTCCTATATTGGCATTGCTGCTGGCTATGAAACTCACCACCAAAGGTAAGCGATTAAATTGAACTACTTGGTAGGTGTTATAGTAACAAATGATACTTTTATTTTTTGAAAGTCCCGAGTTTTCTCCTTTTGTCTGTGCAAGGGCAAAAGTAGATAAGAAACTAGATTTCAAAGCATGCTCTGGAGCATTATCATTAAGCATTGCCTTTACTAGTTTATTATAAAGGATATTGCAAAGGATACAGATACAGAGATGTGTAGGGTAAGGTATGGTGGAAGGGGTATGGAGCTTCCATGCTTTCCTTAGGCATGAGACCTCCATGTGTTCAGCTATCCAGAAGCTCGGTAATTCTTAATTTACAGTAAAAGCCTGATTGTATTTACTTGGTTTATGAACTCTTTTGCTTATAGAAACGGATGATGGTGTTGATGATCTGAAAATAAATCCTGAAAAGAAGGAATTAGGCTGTGATAAGATGGTACCAAACTCAAGTTTTACGTCATTATCATCAGCTGCCATTGATCATCAGATTGAAGTACTTCTGTCTGAATGGAGTAAAAATGCAGATATGCTATTTAGTATTCATCCCATGGATGGTTCTTTGCTAGTTTGGCATGTGGATTGGCTGGATGAATACCAGCCTGGTATGTTTCGTCAAGTACAGGTACTACTATTATTTCTGGAGAGCTACTTTCTTGTTTATGTGGGTACTGTTTTCTGATACCTCTTTATATAATTTTATATGTTCTAACACTTGCTTTCTTAATTCTAGGTGTCCTTTGTTTCCAGAATTCCAGTAGCTTTCCCCACAGGTGACGCAAACTCTCTCTGTAAAAGCATAATGATGTATGCCTGTACCAAGAATGTTGACTTGGCTATTCAGCAAGGGAAACAAAAACCTTCTGGCCTCACCCGTTCCACATCAATGCTTATTTCTTCCGGTCACAATAAATCATCTAATAGTTTAAAATTAAGTATTTTTACTCCTAATGTTATGATGATTTCAAAACACGCTGATGGTTCTCTGAATCAGTGGCTGGTCAGTTTTGCTGAGGAATCTGCTTTTTCTACTGTTCTCAGTATTTCCCACAAATCTAGATATTGTGGTCATCGTTTTCATCTTAATGATTTAGCTTGCCACTCAGTATTACCATTATTGCTGACAACATCACACCATAATGCATTAAGGACACCAGATGTTGATAACCCAAAGCAACCTTTTGATGCTCTAAATATTGAAGAATGCTCTTGGACACAACAAAATAAAAGCACTGTTGATGTGGCGTTTCAGGATCCCAATGCAGTTTACAGTGAGCTTATTCTTTGGAGGGTTGACCCAGTTGGGCCATTGTCTTTTTCTGGAGGAGTTTCAGAGCTTGCCCGGATTAATTCTCTTCATGTTTCTGCCTTTTCCAATGTGGCATGGCTGCCCACTCTTATACCCAGTTATTGTCTGGGTAAGTATTCTGGTTTTTATTTCAGTAATTTAGATTTGCTGACATTATCATTAAAGGGTGAAATTTTAATATTTGTAAATACTTTCTAGGTGCATACTGCAACTCTCCTAGTGCATGCTTTGTAGCCAGTGATGGACAATATCTGAGATTATATGAAGCAGTTATTGATGCTAAGAAACTTTTATCTGAGCTTTCTAACCCTGAAATTTCTGTAAGTAATGTCTTTTAAAACAGCTTAAGTATATAATGTTATGTTTTTAGATATTTTATATTTTTGGGGTATGTTCTAGAATTGTGACCTATAATTTGTAATAAGCATTTGTATCTTTGTTTTATTTTTTCACATTTGTATTGTACTCTTACAATGATTCTAAGCTCCTTTAAAAGGAAACCATTTCTTTCACTCTTTGAAAGAAAGTAGAGTCTGGTCTCCTAAAATATGTTTCTGTAACACTTCTTTGCTCGTAGATAAATGAAGACTACTGACAGTATAATGTAGAAGTTATATCGGTCCATCTGCAATTATTTTATAGGCCAGAGGAGCTGGAACAACAGGAATAGAATTTTTATCTTAAGCATGAAAAGAAAGAGCCCTTAGCTTGGTTACGATTCAGACAAGAGTTCTTTCAGTATTGTTGCAAGGCTTTTGCCTTATGACAGGCCACATTTGTTCTCATACCCACCTAATAACAACCTTCTAACTGCATTGTCTTGGAACATCCAACAAGCAAGCATTTCCACTTTTCTGGTTTTGACAGTTTTTCTTTTGGTATCTCCAGAGGTAGCCTTCAGCTGTACCAAGCTTTCTATTTAGGAGATTCAAGCCATCTCCCTGACTGCCAATTAATGTATTTGTTAATGCTTGGCTTACAAAGTTGCATAAATGTCAGTGATCTGTTCCAATCCTGTTTTTTTTCTGTAAGTTAATTTTAATGCATAACTTTGCAGAACACAAGGTTTTCCAAAACATGTATATAGTGTCACAGTAGAAATGTATATATTTGGGGGGGGTCTTCTATTTATCAGGCATTTTTAAGTAATGGGAATTTAGATGTGAAGAAAACAGGTAAAAATTTGTATTGTAGAGCTTATATTCTGGTGAAGGGAGATACGAAGAAAACAGATAAAAATATATTAATTAAAAAATACTATGGAGAGAAACAGTGTTGCAGAAGAATTAGGGATTGCCAGGGAAGTTGCTGGTCAGGGAAAATTTCACAGATAAAGTACCATTTGAGTAAAGATCTGAAGATGTGGGAACTAGATATGTAGGTATTTTTTAAAGGGAGAGTGATTTGGGAAAAGGGACAGCTAGTTCGGAGATCCCGAGGCCACAGCATGTTTGGTATGTGATATGGTTTGGCTCTGTGTCCCACCCAAATCTCATCTTCAATTATAATCCCCACATGTTGAGGGAGGGACGTGGGTGGGAGGTGATTGGATCATGGGGGCAATTCTCCCATTCTGTTATCATGATAGTGAGGGAGTTCTCACAAGATCTGATGGTTTTAAAAGTTGCAGTTTCCCCTGTGCATGTGCTCTCTCCTGATACCTGTGAAGAAGGTGCTTGCTTCTCCTTTGCCTTCTGCCATGATTGTAAGTCCTGAGGTCTCCTGAGCTGTGTAGAATTGTGAATCAATTAAACTAATTTATAAATTACCCAGTCTGAGGTATTTCTTTATAGAGTGTGAAAACAGCCTAATACAGATAATTGGTACCAGGAGTGGGGCACTGCTATAAGGATAACGCAAAAATGTGGAAGCAACGTTGCAACTGGGTAACAGGCAGCAGTTGGAATAGTTTGGAGGGCTCAGAAGAAGACAGGAAGATGTGGGGAAGTTTGGAACTTCCTAGAGACATGTTGAATGACTTTGACCAAAATGCTGATCGTGATATGGACAATGAAGTCCTGGCTGAGGTGGTCTCTGATGGAGATGAGGAACTTACTGGGATCTGGAGCAAAGATCACTCATGTTATGCTTTAGCAAAGAGACTGGTGGCATTTTGGCCCAGCTCTAGAGATCTGTGGAACTTTGAACTTGAGAGAGATGACTTAGGTTATCTGGCAGAAGAAATTTCTAAGCAGCAAAGCGTTCAAGAGATCACCTGGCTTATTCTGAATGCATTCGGTTATATGTGTTTATAAAGAGATGGCTTGAAATTGAAATTTATGTTAACTTACGTTTAAAAGGGAAGCAGAGCATAAAGGTTTAGAAAATATGCAGCCTGACCCTGTGGTAGAAAAGAAAAACCCATTTCTGGAGAAGAATTCAAAGGCTACAGAAATTTGCATAAGTAACCAGGAGCTGAATGTTAATAGCCAAGACAATGGGGAAAATGTCTCTGGGGCATGTCAAAGATCTTCATGGCAGCCCCTCCCATCAGAAGTCCAGAGGCCTAGGAGGGAAACTGGTTTCATGTGTCAGGCCCAGGACCCAGCTGCTCTGTGCAGCCTTGGGATTCAGTGCCTTGCCTCCCAGCTGCTCTAGCTCCAGCCATGGCTAAAAGGGGCCATGGTACAGCTCGGGCTTTTGCTTCAGAGAGTGCAAGCCCTAAGCCTTGGTGGCTTCCACATGGTGTTGGGCCTGTGGGTGAGCAGAAGATGAGAGTTGAGGCTTGGCAGCAACCACCTAGGTTTCAGAGGATGTATGGAAACAGCTGCATGTTCAGGCAGAGGTCTGCAGCAGAGGCAAAGCCCTCATGGAGAACTTCTACTAGGGCAATGCAGAAGGAGAATGTGGAGTTGGAGTGTCCCACAAAATTCTACTGGGGCTTGCCTCATGAAACTGGGAGAAGAGGGCCATCATCCTCCAGACCCCAAAAAGGTAGATCCACTGACAGCTTGCACCATGTGCCTGGAAAAGCCGTAAGCACTCAACACTAGCCCATGAAAGCAGCCACAGGCATTGTACCCTGCAGGAGCCACAGGGGCAGAGCTTCCCAAGGCCGTGGGAACCCACCTGTGTGTCAGTGTGCCCTAGATGTAAGACATGTGGTCAATGGAGATTTTGGAGCTTAAGATTTAATGACTGCCTGGCCAAGTTTCAGACTTGCATGGAGCCCATGGCCCCTTTGTTTTGGCCAGTTTCTCCTATTTGAAACAGAACATTTACCCAATGTCTGTGCTCCCATTGTATCTTGGAAGTAACCAACTTGCTTTTGATTTTACAGGCTCATAGGCAGAAGGGACTTCCCTTGTCTCAGATGAGACTTTGGACTTGGACTTCTGGGTTAATTCTGGAAGGATTAAGACTTTGGGGGACTATTGGGAAGGCATGATTGGTTTTGGAATGTGAAAAGGGGATTTGGGAGGGGCTTGTGTGAATTGATATGGTTTATTGCTGTGTGCTCACCCAAATCTCATCTCGAATTGTAATTGCACATGTCAAGGGAGGCACCTGGTGGGAGGTGATTGGAACATGGGGGCCGTTTCCCTCATGCTGTTTGCCTGATAGTGAGCAAGTTCACACAAGATCTGATGGTTTTAAAAGTGGCAGTTTCCCCTGCGTGGTTTCTTTCCTGCCACCTTGTGAAGAAGGTCTTACTTCTCCTTCACCTTCCACCATGATTGTAAGTTTCCTGAGGCCTCCCCTGCCATGTAGACCTATGAGTCCGTTAAACTTTTATTTATAAATTACCCAGTCTCAAGTATTTATTTATAGCAGTGTGAAGACAGACTAATACAGTATGTAAAGGAACAGCAATAAGGCTACCGTGGCTAGAGAAGAGCATGTGAGGTGGAAAATAGTCAGGGATAAAGTCAGAAAGTTAGCCTGGCCAGGTCATATGAAGGCTGATAGGCCATTGTGGTTACTTCAGCTTTTACTCTGAATAACATGGAAACCACAGAAGAGGTATGAAATGATTGAAGTTTTAAATGATTCCTCTGGTGGCTATATAGATTAGCCATGGGATGCAGAAGTAGATCTAAAGAGACCAATTTAGGAACCAATTACAGTAGTCTAGGAGAGGGAAAAAAGGAGCTTAGAATGTAGCTAGTGGTAACGGCAGAGATGATAAGAATGGCCAAATTCAAGATGATGTTTAGAACATTGAATAGCTATGAATGAACTGGATATGGTATGTGTGTGAGAAAAAAAGAGGACTCCCAAGGTTCATTGTTGAATATTAGGAAGAATAGAATTGCTGTAAATTGAGATGTGGAAGAATGTAGGAGTAACAGGTTTTGAGGGACAGGGAAATTCAAGAGTCTGGCTTTAATCATGTTAATTTTGAGATGCTTGTTTGAGAGCCAAAAGACATAGTAGGTTAGTATCTGGAGTTCAGAGGAAGGTCTGGCCTGAAGATATGCAATAGTTGTCAGCATATAAATTTAAAGTTGTGGAAGTCGGTAAGATTGTCAAGGGTGAGACTATAGTTAGAAAAGGCGAGGAGGAGCGATGGCTCGTGCCTGTAGTCCCAGCCGTTTTGGAGGCCAAGGCAGGCAGATCACTTGAGTTCAGAAGTTTGAGACAAGGTTGGCCAACATGGTGAAGCCCCATCTATTAAATATATAAAAATTAGCCAGATGTGGTGGCAGGAACCTATAGTCTCAGCTACCCGGGAGGCTGAGGCAGGAGAATCGCTTGAACCTGGGAGGCAGAGGTTGCAGTGAGCCAAGATCACATCACTGCACTCCAGCCTTGGACAACAGAGAGAGACACCATCTTAAGAAGTGATAGATTGAATGTGTGCTCACTTCAGCAGCACCATATACTAAAATTGGAATAATACAGAGAAGATGAGCATGGCTCCTGGGCAAGGATGACATGCAAATTTGTGAAGTGTTCCATATTTCTCCAGAAGAGACTGGGGACCTATATTCAACATCGTTAAAGAAAAAAAAGTCTTCAACCAAGAATTTCATATCCAGCCAAACTAAGCTTCCTAAGTGAGAAGAAATAAGACCCTTTTTAGATAAACAAATTTTGAGGGAGTCTGCCTTACAAGAGGTCTTGAAGGGAGTAGTAAATATTGAATGGAAAGATCACTACCACCTGATATAAAAACACGCTTAAATACACAGACCAGTAACACTATAAAGCAACCACACAAACAAGCCAGCATAATAACCAGCTAACAACACAATAACACAATCAGATCCACGCATATCAGTGCTAACCTTGAATGTAAACAGGCTTAATGCCTCACGTACACGGTATAGAGTGGCAAACTGGATTTAAAAAAACAGTCGTATGTGGTCTTCAAGAGACCCATCTCACATGTAATGACACCCATAGGCTCAAAATGAAGGGATGGAGAAAAATCTACCAAGTAAATGGAAATCAGAAAAAAGCCAGGTTGCCATCCTGATTTCAGGCAAACCAGACTGTAAACCAACAAAGATTTTAAAAAGACAAAGAAAGGCATTACACAATGGTAAAGGGTTCAATTCAACAAGAAGACCTAACTATGGTAAATATACATGCAACCAACACAGGAACACCCAGATTCATAAAGCAACTTCTTAGAAACCTACAAAGAGACATAGACTCCCACATAATAATAGTGGGAGACTTCAATACTTCACTGTCAGTATTAGATCATGTAGGCAGAAAATTAACAGATATTTAGGACCTGAACTCAACATTGGACCAAATGTATCTGACAGACTGCTGCAGAACTGTCCACCCAAAACAACAGAATAGATATTCCTCTCATTGCCACATGGCACATACTCTAAATTGGACCACATAATTGGACATAAAACAATCCTCAGCAAATGCAGAAGAACCCAAATCATATGAAACACACCGTTGGACCACAGTACAATAAAAATAGAAGTCAGGATTTAAAAAATAGCTTAAACCAGGCAATTACATGGATATTAAAAACATGCTCCTGAATGACTTTTGGGTAAACTGTGAAATTAAGGCAGAAACCAAGAAGTTCTTTGAAAGTAATGAGAATGAAGATACAACATGCCATAATCTCTGGGACACAACTAAGGCAGTGTCAAGAGGGAAATTTATAGTACTAAATTCCCACATCAAAAAGTCAGAAAGATCACAAATTGATAACCTAACGTCACAACTGAAAGAATTAGAGAAGGAAAAACAAATCAACCCCACAGGTAGCAGAAGATAAGAAATCATCAAAATCAGAGATGAACTGAAGGAAATTGAAACACAAAATACCATTCAAAAGATCTACAATTCCAGGAATTGGTTTCTTGAAAAAAATTAATAAGACAGATACATTTCTAACTAAGAGAAAATCCAAATAAACCCAATTAGAAATTACCAAGGGGATGTTACCACTGACTCTACAGAAATAAAAACAATAATCAGAAACTACTACAAATACCTGTATGGACACAGACTACAAAACCTACAAGGGATGGATAAATTCCTGGACACATACCCGCTCCTAAGACTGAACCAGGAAGAAATTGATTCCCCAAACTGACCAATACGAGCTCCAAAATTGAATCAGTAATAAATAGCCTACCAACCGAAAAACCCAAGGTCTGAGGGATTCATAGCTGAATTCCACCAGATGCACAAAGAAGAGCTGGTACCATTCCTACTGAAACTATTCCAAAAAATTGAGGAGGAGGGACTCCTCCCCAACTAATTTTTTGAGGTCAGCATTATCCTGATAACAAAACCTGGCAGACACACAAAAAGAAAGCCCAGTATCCTCTGAATATCAATGCAAAAATCCTTGACAAAATACTGGCAA
The DNA here is from genome assembly GCF_003255815.1 of Theropithecus gelada. Taxonomy (NCBI): domain Eukaryota; kingdom Metazoa; phylum Chordata; class Mammalia; order Primates; family Cercopithecidae; genus Theropithecus; species Theropithecus gelada. The sequence continues at coordinate 115,676,776 of NC_037673.1, forward strand.
ACCAAATCCAGCAGCACATCAGAAAGCTAATTCACAATGATCAAGTAGGCTTAATTCCCAGGATGCAAGTTTTGTTCAGCATACGAAAATTAAATGTGATTTATCACATAAGGAGAACTGCAGACAAAAAACACATAATTATTTCGATAGATGCAGAAAAGGCTTTTGATAAAATTCGGCATTCCTTCATGTTAAAAACTCTCAATAAACTAGGTGTTGAAGAAACATACCTCAGAATAATAAGAGCCATCTTTGACAAACTCGCAGCCAACATCATACTGAATGGGCGAAAGCTGGAAGCATTCCCCTTGAAAACTGACACAAGGCAAAGATTTCCTCTCTTACCACTCCTGTTCAACATTTTATTGGAAGTGCTGGCCAGAGCAATCAGGAAAGAGGAATAAAGGGCATCTAAATAGGAAGACAGGGAGTAAAACTATCACTGTTTGTACATGACATGTTTCTATATCTAGATAACCCTATGTCTTGGCCCAAAAGCTCCTAGATCTAATAAACAGCTTCAGTAAAGTTTCAGGATGCAAAAATCAATATACAAGAAATCACTAGCATTCCTATACGCCTACAACAGCTAAGCTGAGAACCAATTCAGGAAGACAGTCCCATTCCCAACTGCCACAAAAAGAATAAAATACATAGGAATACAGCTATCCGTGGGGAGTGAAAGATCTCTACAATAAGAATTACAAAACACTGCTCAAAGAAATCAGATAAGACACAAACACATGGGAAAAAGATCCTATGTTGATGGATAGGAAGAATCAGTATCATTACAATGGCCATACTGCCCAAAACAATTTACAGATTCAATGCTATTCCTATCAAACTACCAACAACATTCTTCACAGAACTAGAGAAACCTATTTTTAAAGTCATATGGAACCAAAATAAGAGCGTGTGTAGCCAAGGCAATCCTAAAAAAAAAGAACAAAGCTTTGAGGTATCATGTTACCTGACTTCAAACTATACTACAGGGATACAGTAACCAAAACAGCAGAGTAGTGATACAAAAACAGGCACATTGACAATGGAACACAATAGAGAATCCAGATATAACACACCTACAACTCTCTGATCTTTGATAAACCTGACAAAAGCAATGGGGAAAGGATTCCCTATTTAATGAATGGGGCTGGCAGAATTGGCTAGCCATATTCAGAAAATTGAAACTGGATCCCTTCCTTGTATCATACACAGAAATCAACTCAAGATGGATTAAAGACTTAAATGTAAAACCTAAAACTCTAAAAACCCTGGAAGACAATTCTAGGCAATACCATTCTGGACATGGGAATGGGCAGTGATTTCACGACAAAGACATCAAAAGCAATCATAACAGAGTAAGTAGACAACCTACAGAATAGGAGAAAATATTTGCAACCTGTGCCTCTGAGAAAGGTCTGAATATCCAACATCTATAAGGAACTTAAACAAGCTTACAAGAGAAAAACAGCTCCATCAAAAAGTGGATAAAGGACATGTGCACTTTTCAAAAGAAGATATACATGTGGCAACAAATATGATAAACTCAGTATTACTGATCATTAGAGAAATGCAAATAAAAACCGCAGTGTGACACCATCTCACACCAGTCAGAGTGGCTATTATTAAAGAGTCAAAAAACAAAAAAACAGGTGCTGGTGAGGTTGTAGTGAAAAGGGAACACTTACACACTGTTGATGGGAGTATAAATTAGTTCAGCCATTGTGGAAAGCAGTACTGTGATTCCTCAAAGAGCTAAAAACAGAACTGCCTTTCGACCGAGCAATTCCATTACTGGCTATGTACCCAGAGGAATATAAATCATTCTGTGATAAGGGCACATGCATGCAAATATTCATTGCAGCATTATTCACAATAGCAGAGACAGAATCAACCCAAATGCCCAAGAGTGACAAAGAGTAACAGATTGGATTAAGAAAATGTGGTGTGGCTGGGTGCGGTGGCTCAGGCCTGTAATCCCAGCACTTTGGGAGGCCGAGGCGGGTGGATCACGAGGTCAGGAGATCAAGACCATCCTGGCTAACACGGTGAAACCGCATCTCTACTAAAAAAGTACAAAAAATTAGCCGGGCGTGGTGGCAGGCACCTGTAGTCCCAGCTACTCGGGAGGCTGAGGCAGGAGAATGGCGTGATCCCGGGAGGCAGAGCTTGCAGTGAGCCAAGATCGCTCCACTGCACTCCAGCCTCGGCGACAGAGCGAGACTCTGTCTCAAAAAAAAAAAAAAAAAAGAAAATGTGATGCACATACACCATGGAATACTGTGCAGCCATAAAAAAGAATGAAATGATGTATTTTGCAGGAACATGGGTGGAGCTGGCATTCATAAAGCAACTTCTTTATGGAGGCCATTCTTTAAGGAGGCCATTATCCTTAGCAAACTAACACAGGAGTAGAAAACCAGATACTGCATGTTCTCACTTATAAGTGGGAGCTAAATGATGAGAACTCATGAACCCAAAGAATGGAACAACAGACACTGGGGACTTCTTCAGGGTGGAAGGTGGGAGGAGGGAGAGGACCAGAAAAAATAACTGTTGAGTAGTAGGTTTAGTACCTTGATGATGAAATAATCTGTACAACAAAGCCCTGTGACATCAGTTTACCTGTATAACACACTTGCACACGTACTCCCAAACCTACAATGAAAGTTAAAAAAAATTAAAGATTGAATGCTGGAAAGCTCTGTTAAAAGTAGGGTGGAAATACAAGGGTGAATGTGGCGTATAATGGAAGGCAAAAGAGAAAAGTATTTCAAGGAGGGAGAAGGAATGATTACCAAGATCAGATGCTGCTGATGAAGCAAGTACTGTAAAGATTTGAAAATAGACCACTGAATTTAGCAGTGTGACCTTAACTAATGCAGTCAGGACATGAATGGCTCAAGAAATCAGCATACTTGAATAGTATGGAATCTTGTTTCTTTAGCTCTATCCTTCCTACCTCAAAATTAATGTTTAAAAAGCACTAATTATTAGAACATTTCCAGGAGATTGAAATCAGTTTTTTACATTTATTGATATAATTTTTTTCCCTTAACGGTTATCAAGCATTGCTTTTGTTTTTCTCTGTACCAACTGAGCTGTAATGCTTTTTCATTTGTATGTTACTTCCTATAAAGACTGAAGACCTAGTATTTTTATAGTTGAAAGGGACTATATTTAAGCCCACTTGAATTTTATTGTTATTTATCTGTTATGCCTGAAATTTTGTTACTCTTATTTGCATATGAATTGTTTAGTAAATTATCAATTTTTTAAAAAAACAGAAATATGTTGGTGAAGTCTTTAACATCGTCAGTCAACAATCAACAGCCAGGCCAGGATGCATTATTGCATTAGATCCCATTACCAAACTTGTAAGTATTAATTTTGGGGGGGAGGTATATTTTAAAAAGTTTATGAAAGCATTTTGCATAAAATCTATATATTAATGTAATTTGATAATTTGCTATATATTTACAGGTAAAGTAGATTCAGAAATTAACTCATCACATAATAGATAACATACTATTGTATATTTTACTTTCTAGACTTCAGACTAGAAAACAAATTATAATGCTCATTACTATATTCACAACCAAATAAATTTCAAACTTTGACTCAAACATATTATAAAAATATTATCATATTACCATTAGATTTAATAAAGTGGTGTTAGGTTCCTCATCCTTGGTTATGAAAATCACTGGAAAGAAAACTAGGTTCCAATTTGTGGCTAAATAAAAACTGGTGGATATTATTTCTTACTTATAAAGACTTGTTGTAATGAAAGCAAATGATCTTGACCTAAATTTTTATATTCATCTGTTTAATCTAATGGAGGTACCATACACTTACATTCTGCTGAACGTTTGAATCTTATTCTGCCTTTAAATATCTCATTATGAAGTATTATTTTTCTGGTTATTTAGCATTAGGTAAATAACACATAGGTCAACTTACGTTGATATGTATTTATATTCAGCATGGGAGAAAAACCCAACTGCTTCATGTTTTTCAAGAAGACTTCATTTTGAATAACCTTGAGAAGAAAAACCTTGGCAAAGACAACATTTCATCTAATGCAGGTAAGGAAGAAGTGTTTATGGAATGAGAAATACTATGTACAGTATGTTAGGCAGTTAATAAAGATGAATTGGTGAAATGCTTCACATTGTCTGTTTGAAGTAAAAATTGTTTGGAGTAAGTTTGTTTATTAAATATTTATCATAAATGTGAGTATCTTTTTATTCTTAACCAGGTAAGAAATATGAACAAAATTAAAGGGGCATCTTGGTTTTATGTTTTTTAAACTGCATTAAAATAGAAATGCTTTATTATTAACATGTGAGAGCTTTTTGCATGGATGGGGTCCTACCCATCCATTTGGATATTATGGACCTCCTGCCTTTTGAAAATTTATAATTTAAAGAAGTAGCTTAAAACTTCAAGCTAGAAAGTCCTTAATTTAAAAACTAATTGTCTTAATTAATGTTTTTATAGTAAAACAGGTTTTAAAATGTCGTTAAACTCCTCTCATCAACATTATTACTTTACATGAAGGCACACCGAGTAAAATAAAGCTAAAATCTCTTGGTCATCACTTGAGATTATAGAGCCAAACCAAACTCAAAAATGGCATTCTTGAGGATCACAGTCTTATAAATCAATTATACAGTATATGCCCGTTACACAAAGAAGTTATCAAGATTCAAATGTTAAATATCTTCTGCATTTGTTCAGAATTTTTTCTCCTCTTGTACATCATGTCTTTCTGCCACCTTTTCCATTTTTCTTCTTTTATGAGAAGTACTTCTTAGAGTTCTGCACTTTTATGTTGACATCTAATTTCTTACCATTGCTTTAAGTCTTCTATCAGTTTTCCCTGAATTAATGAGCTGTGCAAATACACTTTATGTGTTTTTTTAACTCTGAACATGGTGGAAATATGCTAAAAATGGGGATTAAAGATATCAGACATAAGACATAGGATTATTTATTGTGTAAACAAAAATATCCTTTCTTTTCATATTAAAATATTAATGAACATGTTAATGTTGTTAACAATTTAAGTCTCTTTAAAAGTTTTAAAAGAAGTTACTCTCCTTTGCATAAGGTTGAGTTTTTCTATGATCTTCACGTATTCTAATATTTTCTTCTTTCGGATTCTTCAATTTTTAATGTATTTTTTTCTCTCTTTAAGGCTACGATTTTTCTTAAAATATTCAGGAAATTTTTACTTTTACCCAAAAACTATTATGTTCATTATTAGAGTTTCCTAGAAAATACCTAAGGAGTTATGATTTCATTTCTTTTGCTCTATTATGAAGAAGAAAAATGTTTTACAAATATTTTCAGTATTGGAGCATTTTTTGTTGTTAGTGAAATTATCAAAACTAGGATTGATTTCTATTCTTTTTTCTTTTGTTATAATCTTTATCATTCCTTTTCTCTTAATTTCTGTATTTTGGATGCCTAACTTAGAATACATTACCAAAGTTACCTTTTCATTTAGGCTGTCAATACAAGATGATTTAAAACATTTATGGTTACCATTTTTTTTTTTTTCCTATGCAGATTTATAAAAGGGCAAAGTCTTTGTGCCCTTCTATACCTGCTTTCTCATGTTTTACATGTTCTGTGATTTATTTTGTTTTTATACTGTAATTTTCGTTTACCTAATTGTGCACATAGTGAATAATAACTTATAATGAAGAAAATTTGGATTAAAATCTCTTGTTAAAAAGGTTTTTTCAGGCGATAATAAGTCATTGATTTTTTCTGATGTATTTTAAAAGGATATGTTTATTTTGAGCAACTTGTTTGCTGTTTAAACTGCAATTTGGGCGAAGACAAATTTTCTTGAATGATACGTTTTATAATGAATACTTATAATTTGGCCATTGGATAAATATCCTGAAGTCATCATCCATTATGGACCCTACTCATTTGAAAAATGTTTGGCACCACCATTTCATCATAATATGTTGAGTTTAAGTATATATTGCATAGTTCCTATCTGTTTAGAAATTTTCTGCTTCATATGGTTTAATCTTTGTGAACAATTTGATGATGATGACTCTAAACCTGTCAATTCAAACATGAAATAGCATACATATTATTGTAAAAATTTTAAGTTAATACAAATTTGTATGGTAAAGGATTTGAATATATTTTATAATACCACTTGTATTTGAAGCCTTAGGTAAAAGTTTTTAATTTTCTTTTTTTTAAAGTCCAATTATTTTAACTTGGCATATTTAGCAAGTTGTCTCTTTTATACATATTAACAGTGAAAAATATCGTTAATACCAACAGGCAGCTCACCTAATGGATTTTCTGAGAAGTTCTACCTAATTGTCATAGAATGCACTCAAGACAACCGTTCACTATTACACATGTGGAATTTACATCTAAAATCAATTCCTGTCTCATTAGGTGAGTCTTTTGTGTGTGTGTGTAATTTTAATAGGCATAAGTTAACAAATTACACAAAATTAGATAATTTGGTACATATTTCTTAAAGCCATTCTCATTAAATGGTGATAACTGTAGATTATTCAATTAATTTAAAAATCTTTTCTTATTTTCTTTATGTGAAGAATCATATTTATATGTTTACTATTTTCTCTTTTACAAGGCAGTTTCGGATTGTGAAATGTAGCAATCGTAATATTTGTAGGGCTCCCCTGCCTCAGTTTTTGGTTCTTTTCTTATGTTTTATAGATGAAAAAGTAGATACAAAATTATCTGAAGCAGTTTGGCAGCCAGAAGAACATTATTCTTCTTCTCCAGAGAAGATCCTATCTCCTTTTTCACAAAAGTATCAGGCTTGCAGAGCAAATCTCCAGAGTACCAGCAAGTTGACTCTGTTTTCAGAAATGGTTTATAGCCAAGAATTGCATTTGCCAGAAGGAGTTGAGATAATAAGTATTAAGCCATCAGCAGGTTTGTAAATTTTATGAAAAGAGACTAATTTTGTAACACATGCGTATTTACCAGGTATTTAAAAATAGGTGCTGCGACTACCTCTTAAATCCACACAGAACCAGAAATGGAAATAATAATATTCAAGTACCCTAAATTGAAGACTTATAGTTCTCATTATGTTTTCAGATTACTCTGACATTTATCAGCCAGTTCTAGTCTTAAATATTGATTTCTAAAACACATTTCGTTTGTCTTTTGGGAAGACAAAGGGACAGTTTCTAGAGCGGAGATGGTAACTGAGTTGTCCCTTATTTGCAAACTTTGATGGTATTGGCAATAGCTTCCTGGAGCCATGATTCTGATTGTATGGTTTCTGCTATATATTTATTATCCTTATTCTAGAGCAGTGGTTTTCAAAGTGTCCCCAGGCCAGCAGCATCAGCATCCTGGAAACTTGTTAGAAATGGGCCACCCCATTTCTTGGGCCACCCAGGGTTACTGTATCTCAAACTCTGGGATGGGACCCAGTGGCCTGGTCTTACAAGCCTTTCAAGTGATTCTTATGCATGCAAAAGGTCAAGAACCACTGTTCTGGAGTATCAAGAATACTAATCAAAAATTAAAATCAAGGCCCCTGTTTTAGAAAACTAATAGTGCATGATTACTTTAAGTCTCAGCAAATGTTAAGTTCTAATTAGAAATCTTCTCAGCATTTGTTATGGCAAATATACCTCAATCATCAAGGGCCCTGTAAAGTGACCATTCAGTACTTGAGTAAACATAGGCCATTCACATTTATATTGAAAAATGTAAAAGAGAAGGAGCCAGTGAGTGTTGACAAATTAAAAAAAAAATGCATTGATAGCTTTAAAATTAGATTTATAATGTATAAAACTAGCAAAGAGCTGTGAAACAAATTCTGGATTGACTAGAATTCAAGTTTTTAAATTCTGCCTATGCCGAAGTTGTTTGATTTAGGCCCAAGATGTTTAACCTTCAAGAATTGAAGTAAATTATCTCAGAGTTCCCTTTAAACTCTAGGTTTTGGTGATCCTTTCTTTTTTATACCTTTCTGATGTCATTAAAAGCCTCTTTCTTACTATTCTTGCTGCCTCTTCTTAAATAAATATAGGCTGTCATGCTCTTAACAGTAGTTAATACAAAAAGACTAAAATCTTAAGTACATAAAAACAGAAGTATTTAACCAAATTTGACATTTTGTTAATGGATTATTTTTATTTTAGGACATCTGAGTTCATCTTCTATATATCCTGCATGCAGTGCTCCTTATTTATTGGCAACTTCATGTTCAGATGAGAAAGTAAGATTCTGGAGATGCAGAGTAACAGATGGACAATCTGCCACATCAAAGAATGGAAAAATTGATCTTGCATATGTTTGGGAAGAATGGCCATTACTTATTGAAGATGGACTTCAGAGCAATAGTAGTATAACTGTACCTGGTAGGCCTATAGAAGTTAGCTGTGCACATACAAATCGTTTAGCAGTAGCTTATAAGCAGCCTGCATCTAATAGTAGATCTTCCCAGGACTTTGTGATGCATGTAAGTATTTTCGAATGTGAGTCAACAGGAGGTTCATGTTGGGTCCTTGAACAGACAATTCATTTGGATGAGTTAAGCACAGTATTGGATTCTGGCATTAGTGTTGACAGTAATTTAGTGGCCTATAATAAACAAGAGATATATTTATCTAGTAAAGAGAATATCACATCAAACACAAAGCATTTAGTTCACTTAGATTGGATGTCTAGAGAAGATGGTTCTCATATCCTGACTGTAGGAATTGGATCAAAACTTTTTATGTATGGACCCCTGGCTGGCAAGGTACAAGACCAGACTGCTAAGGAAAGCCTGGCGTTTCCTCTCTGGGAGAGTACTAAAGTTGTGCCCCTTTCTAAATTTGTACTATTACGAAGTGTGGACCTGGTTTCTTCTGTAGATGGCTCCCCACCTTTTCCTGTTTCTTTATCGTGGGTCCGGGATGGCATCCTTGTGGTAGGAATGGACTGTGAAATGCATGTGTATTCCCAATGGCAGCCATCTTCTAAACAAGAACCTGTTATAACAGATTCATACAGTGGGAGCACTCCATCTATAACAAGTTTAATGAAACAGAGTAACTCCAGTTCTGGGTTACATCCTCCAAAGAAAACTCTGACTCGATCCATGACCAGTCTTGCACAGAAAATCTGTGGAAAGAAAACTGCATTCGATCCTTCAGTGGATATGGAAGATTCAGGTCTTTTTGAAGCAGCTCATGTACTTTCCCCGACTCTACCTCAGTATCATCCCTTGCAGCTTTTGGAACTCATGGATCTTGGTAAAGTTCGGAGAGCCAAGGCCATATTGTCCCATCTTGTTAAGTGCATTGCTGGGGAAGTTGTGGCTTTGAATGAAGCTGAATCTAATCATGAACGCCGCCTTAGGTCTCTCACAATCAGTGCTAGTGGAAGCACTACCAGAGACCCCCAGGCATTCAACAAGACTGAAAATACAGATTACACAGAAATAGATTCTGTTCCTCCACTTCCTTTATATGCCTTACTTGCAGCAGATGATGATAGCTGTTACTCATCTTTGGAGAAATCTGGTAATGAGAGTACCGTAAGTAAATCAAACCAGTTATCAAAAGAAAGTTATGATGAGCTTTTTCAGACTCAACCTGTAATGACTGATACTCATATGTTAGAGACAGATGAAGAAAATACAAAGCCTAGAGTTATTGACCTTTCACAATACAGTCCAACTTACTTTGGACCTGAGCATGCTCAGGTTCTTTCTGGCCACTTACTTCATTCTAGTTTACCAGGACTCAGCCGGATGGAACAGATGTCTTTGATGGCCTTAGCAGATACAATTGCAACAACAAGCACTGATATTGGAGAAAGCCGAGACAGAAGCCAAGGTAAAACTAAACTCCATGCTGATAACATTTTTACTTATTTTCACAGAAAATAATTTTAAATAATTATTATTAAAATGATGCCATTAGCTAGGCACAGGGGCTTATGCCTGTAAATTCAGCTCTTTTGGAGGCTGAGGCAGGAGGATCACTAGAACCCAGGAGTTTAAGACCAGCCTGGGCAACATAATGAGACCCCCATCTCTATGAAAACAAAAAAAAAATTAGCAAGATATGGTGCCTCATGCCTGTAGTCCTAGCTACTCAGGAGGCTGAGGTGGAATGATGCTTGCGCCCAGGAGGTTGAAGCGGCAGTGAATTGATTGTGCCACTGCACTACAGCCTGGGCAATAGAGCAAGACCCTGTCTCTTAAAAAAAAAAAATACAATTAAGGTTTTTTTTGGAAACATCCTTGCTACCTTCACAACAGTTTTAACTTTTTCCCCCCCAGACTATCATAAACAGTAAACTCTTAATATGCACTATTTATCCCATAAATCATAGTACTATGAGCAAGTGCACAAAGACTCCTTATGCTGGTCATTTTTACTAATTGTCTGCTTAGTATTATAAGAGATCCAACTGAATCTTTCTTAGTTTAGCAAAATTTAACAGATTCTTATTAAACAATTATTTCAGGTACCTAAAAGTAAAAGGTGATTTCTGGTTTTTTTCCCTCATTTTGTAATAATCCACTATTAACAATTATAATTCAGTTTTTAAAACATTGAGTTTTTTTTTTTTAAATTAGCATTAGTGTATACTCCTACCTAGAAAAGCATAATGTAATTAGATCTTTTCCTCACCCAGAGAGCATTTTAAAAAAAACACTGCTGAGTTATGAACAGTTTCCCATCAAATCTCAAGTTCTGAAATGAACCAATTGAGCCTTGTGGACCATATATATGTCAGTATCCCTTTGAACGAAGCTTGAAAGGAAAATTTAGGGTAAATTTAATATAACAAAATTAAATTTAAGAAAAATTAAGTTGGTTATGAATCTTGACACTTTTAGCGATATTACTAGTAGATACTATTTTTGATGTGATATGTTATAGGTGTTTTATGTTTTTAGTTTTTGCTTCAAGGAAAAAATACCAGGCCCTCCCACCATAGAACTATTTCTTCCATTGTTAACAGCAGATTACTGGGGTGGATGTATGATTTGAATAAACCGTATTGATTAAAGATATTACTGTACATGTGCCACAGAAAAGGTTAAACTGTTCAAAAATCAGTCACAATTTAAATAAGATTTCAATCAGAAGAGGTCAGATTCTAAAGAGTATCAGACTCTCTTTATTCTCTTTTTTTTTTCCAATTGTTTATACTGTTTTTTCTGTAATGTAAAATTGTGTAGAAAAAGATAAATGTTAGAAAATATTTTAGACTGATAACTTTTTTTTGGGGGGTCAGGTTAAGAATGTTATATGCCTATATTTGGTGTTCTTTTGCTTACAATTTTTTTTTTTTAAAATACGTTGCTTCCCCTTTCTCCCATTGCAGGTGGAGAAACTCTTGATGAATGTGGACTAAAATTTCTTTTGGCTGTTCGACTCCATACCTTTCTTACAACTTCCCTTCCAGCCTATCGAGCTCAACTCCTTCACCAAGGTGATTTTGATAGTAATCTATTAAAGGGAAATAAAGCGAGTAGAAAATGAGAGACTTGGGAGTTTTTAAACTTGTTTTTACCCAGACATGATAATGATGACAAATTTAACACATTTTAAGTTCCTTTATTTATTAGAATGTTTATTTCTTCATAATCTTTGCTTAAAACATTGGAATTTTTAATGGTAGACAAAAGGAGTTAATGAAGAAACAGGTACTGGGAAATTGGATATTCTGTGTTAAAGTTTTTAAATGCATGTTATGTTCAAGGCAAATTAGTATTGTTTCATTTTCTTTAATTTATTCTTTAGATTGTCTTTTTTCTCCTTTTTTTGACATTTATCTAAATTCAGTTTTTCCACCAAACTTTGAATAACATTTTTGTTATAATGCATTCTCAAATTTTAAATGTTTCACAGAGTACAGAATATTGAAAGTATAAATTTACCCACACTTAAAACTGTTAAAATATGTATTTCAGATATTAGTTTAGTATATTTCATGTATTCTGTATTTAGTGCTGTGTTTCAGATACTGTTAGTTCTCTTACTTTGAACTGTGTTAGACTTTGAACTGTCTTAGCGTAACTTAATAGATTCTTATTAAATGATTATTGTAGGTATCTGAAAATAACATTGTCTTAGTTCAAAGTGAGAGAAATCTCACTTAAGTTCACTTAAACAAAACAGCATGTTTTTTGGCTCATCTCCCAGGAAGTTCAAGAAATAGAGCTAGCTTTCAGCATTATTGGATCTGTAGGTTTAAAAGGTGTTATTGGGACCTTGCAGTTTAGCCTTTTAGCCTCTGCTCCTTCGTCTCAGTCTCTTGCTCGTACCTTTTGTCTGTCTCTTTGTTTCTGTATTTTCTTTCTCTCATTTTGTATATAGCTTTGAAAAAAGTAAAGTTGAAAATTCTAAATAAAATTCTTTTTAGTTTTTTTTTTTTTTTCTTTTTGAGATAGAGTCTTGCTCTGTCATCCAGGCTAGAGTACAGTGGTGTGATTTCTGCACACTGCAACCTCCATTTCCCGGGTTCAAGTGATTCTCCTGCCTTAGCCTCCCGAATACCTGGGACTACAGGCACATGCCACTACGCCTGGCTAATTTTTGTGTTTTTAATAGAGATGGGGTTTCACCATATTGGCCAGGCCAGTCTTGAACTCCTGACCTCAAGTGGTCCGCCTGCCTTGGCCTCCCAAACTGCTGGGGATTGCAGGGGTGGGCCACCTTGCCAGGCCAAATTCTCTTTAAAATTTTTAAATTGTAATTTAACACATTAAAATTGTGTATATTTATAGGGTCCAAAGTAATGTTATATGTATACAACGTGCAATGATTAAGTCAAACTAGACATATCCATCACCTCAAATATGTAGCATATTTGTGGTAAGAATATTTGAAATGTACTCTCTTAGCAATATTGAAATATACAATACACTATTATTAAAGATAGTTACCAAGCTGTGCAGTAGATATCAGAAATGTATTCCTCCTAACTGAAACTTTGTACTCTTTGACCAATGTCTCCCTTCTCATCTTGTCCCCAGCCTTGGGCAAATACCATTTTATTCTCTGTTTCTTTGATTTCAATTGTATTTGATTCCACACATAAGTGAGATCATGCAATATTTGTCTATGACTGGCTTATTTCACTTACTGTAATGTTCTCCAGGTTCATCCGTGTTGTTGCAAATGACAAGATTTCCTTTTTTAAGGCTGACTGATACTCCAGTGTATATACGAGCATACACGTTTTTGTTGTGCTTTGCTAGGTTGCATTTTGCAAATACAGCAGTTTTTACAAATTGAAGCTTTGTGGCAACCCTTTGTTGAGCAAGTCTGTCAGCACCATTTTTCCAACAGCATGTGTTCACTTCATGTCTCTGTGTCTCATTTTGGTAATTCTCACAATATTTCAAACTTTTTCTGTCGTCTGTGATCAGTGATCTTTGTTGTTATTATAATGGTTTTGGAGTGCCATGAACTGTGCCTACGTAGGACGTTGAATTTAGTCAATAAATTGTGTACTGTGGCTACAACACCAATCAGCCATTCCCCTGTATTTCTCCTGCTCAGACCTCCCTATTCACTGAGACATAACCAATATAGAAATTAGGACAGTTTAACAACCCTACAGTGTCTTCTAAGTGTTCAAGCAAAAGGAAGAGCTGCATATCTCTTGCTTTAAATCAAAAGCTAGAAATGACTAAGCTTAGTAAGGAAGGCATGTCGAAAGCCAAGATAGGCTGAAGGCTAAGCCTCTTGTACCAAACAGTTTACCAAATTGTAAATGCAAAGGACAAGGTCCAAAGGAAACTAAACGTTCTCCATTGAACACATGAATGATAAGAAAGCGAAGTAGCCTTATTGCTTATGTGGAAAAAGTTTGAGTGGTCTAGATGGATCAAACTAGCCACAAGATTTTCTTATGCCAAAGCCTAGTCTAAAACAAGGCTCTAACTCGTCTTAATTTCATGAAAGGTGAGAGAGGTGAGGAAGCTGCAGAATTAAAGTTTGAAGCTAGCAGAGGTTGGTCCCTGAGGTTCAAGGAAAGAAGCCTTCTCCGTAAACTACAAGTACAAGGTGAAGCTGGATCTTCTGGATAACATGCTGAAGCTTCTACGTCATTCAGCACTTGCTTCAGCATGTTTTCCAGAAGGTCTAGCTAAGATAATGGATGAAGGTGGCTACACAAAAGGACAGATTTTTAAAGTAGATGGAATAGCCTTCTTTTGGAAGAAGATGCCATCTAGGACTTTTATAGTTAGAGAGAAGTCAGTGCCTGGCTTAAAGGACAGACTGACTCTTGTTAGGGGCTAATGCAGCTGGTAACTAAGTTGAAGCCAATGCCCATTTACCATTCTGAAAATCCTAGAGTCTTTAAGAATTACGCGAAACCTCTTCTGTCTGTGCTATACGAATGGAAAAACAAAGCCTGATGGCAGCACCTCTGTTTATAGCATCATTTACTGAATATTTTCAGCCCACTATTGAGACCTTCTGTTGAGAAATAAGATTTCCTTTCAAAATATTGCTGTTATTGACAGTGACCTGTTCACACTAGAGCTCTGATGCAGATGTACAAGGAGATTAATATAGTTTTTATGCCTGTAACACAACATTCATTTTGCAGTCCATGAATCAAGGAATGCTTCCAACTTTTAAGTCTTATCATTTAAGAAATACATTTCATAAGGCTATAACTGCTATAGATAATGATTCCTCTGATGGATCTGGACAAAGTAAATTGAAAACCACTGGAAAGGTTTCACCATTCTAGATGCCATTAGGGACATTTGTAATTCATGGGAGGATGTCAAAATATCAACATTAACAAGAGTTTGGAAGAAGTTGATTGCAGCCTTCACAGATGACTTTGAAGGGTTCATGACTTCAGTAGAGGAAGTAATTGCAGATATGGTAGAAATAGCAAGGGAACTGGAATTAAAAGTAGAACCTGAAGATGTGACTGAATTGCTGCAATCTCAGGGTAAAATTTTAGCAGAGCCAGGCATGATGGCTCATGCCTGTAATCTCAACACTTTGGGATATTGAGGTGGGAGGATCGTTTGAGGCCAGGAGTTTGAGGACCAGCCTGAGCAACATAGACCCCATCTCTGAAAAAAATTTAGGTAGGTTTAGTGATACGTGCCTGTAGTCCTAGCTACTCAGGGAGCTGAATGGGAATATCACTTGAGTCCAGGAGGTCAAGACTGCGATGAGCTGTGATCACACCACTGCACTCCAGCCTGGGCAACAGAAGGAGACCCTGTCTCAAAAAAAAAAAAAAAAAGCAAAAACTTCAGCAAATGAGGAGTTGCTTCTTAAAGGATGAGCAATGAATGTGGTTTCTTAAGGTGGAATCTACGCCTGGTGAAGATGCAGTGAACATGGTTGAAATTAAAACAAAGGATTTAGAATAGTCCATAAACTTAGTTGATAGAGCACTGGCAGGGTTTGAGAGGACTGGCTCCAATTTTGAAAGAAGTTCTAAATTCTATCAAATAAAATTACATGGTATAGAGAAATCTCACATAAAAGGAAGAGGCCATCTGTGTGGCACTCTTCGTTGTTGTCTTATTTTAAGAAATTGCTACAGCCATCCCAGCCTTCAGTAACCTCTACCGTGGTCAGTCAGCAGCCAGTAACATCGAGGCAAGATTCTCCATCAGCAAAGAATATGACCTGCTTAAGGCTCAGATTATTGTTACGTTTTAGCAATAATGTGCTTTTTAATTAAGGTATGTACACTCATTTTAGACATAATGCTATTACACAGTTAATAGACCACAGTATGATGTGACCATAACTTGTATAAGCACTGGGAAACAAAAAGTTGTGTTACTCATTTTACTGCAATATTTGCTTTATTGTGGTGGTCTGAAATCGAACCTACGGTATCTCCAAGGTATGCCTATATATGAGACATTTTCTTTATTAATTTATTGATGGATACTTAGGTTGATTTGATAACTAAGCTATTGTGAATAAAGCTACACTTAACATTGGAGTGCAGATAACTCTTCAACATACTGATTTCACATCCTTTGACTATATACACATAAGTGGGGTTGGTGGATCATGTGGTAATTTTGTTTCTATATTTTTTCTTTCTTTTTTTAGTTAAAATTTTTTGCTTTTCTTCTCTTTTAATAAAACATTGTCCCAGAATGTTTTTAGATATTTGAGGAACCTTCATACCCTTTTCCATAATGGCTGTACTAATTTATGTTCCCACTAGCAGTGTACCAGGCTCCCCTTTTCGCCACTTCTTTACCAAAACTTTTTTTTTCTCTCTTTCTGGTAATAGACATTCTAGCAGGTGTGAATTGTTATCTCATTATGGCTTTAATTTGCATTTTCCTGATGATTATGGATGTCAAGCACCTTTTTCATTTATCTGTTGGACATTCATATGTCTTCTTTTGAGAAATATCTGTTCAGGTCTTTTGTCCCCTCTGGGTTTTTTTTCCCCCCCCAAGAGATGAAGGTCTTACTCTGTTGCCCAGGCTGGAGTCAAACTCCTGGCCTCAAGCCATCCTCCTGCCTCAGCCTCTCAAATAGCTGGGACTACAGGTGTGCACCACTTGTGCCTGGCATGTCCATTTTTTAATTGAGTTTTCTTGCTATTGGGTTATTAGAGTTCTTGATATATTTTGGATATTAACTCCGTATCAGATATACAGATTGCAAATATTATTTCCCAATCCATGGCTTTTCTCTTCACTCTGCTGATTGTATTTTTTGCTATGCAGACATTTTCAGTTTGATGTAATCCCATTTGTTAATTTTTGCTCTTGTTGCCTGTCCCTTTGGTGCTGTGTCCAAAAAAAACCATTGCCCAGACTGATGACATGTAGTTTTCCCCCTGTGTTTTCTTCTCGTGGTTGTATAATGCAGGTCTTATGTTTAAGTCTTTAGTCCATTTTGACCTATTTTTGTATATGGTGTGAGGTAATGGTCCAATTTCATTCTTCTGCATGTAGTTATCTAGTTTTCCCAGCACCATTTTTTGAAGAAACTATCCTTTTCTATTGTGTGTTCCTGGCACCTTTGACAAAAATCAGTTGAGTATAAATGTATGAGTTGATTTCCACGCCTTCTGTTCTATTCCATTGGTCTGTGTTTCTGTTTTTACACCAGTACCTTGCTATTTTGATTACCCTAGCTTTGTAATATAGTTTGAAATCAGGCAGTATGATGTCTCTAGGTTTGTTCTTTCATCTCAAGTTTACTTTGGGTATTTGGGGTTTCTTGGTATTCCTAATGAATTTTAGGGTTTTTTTTCTTTTTTTCTATTTCTGTGAAAAATGACATCAGTATTTTGATAGAGATTGCATTGAATCTGTAGATAATTTTGGGTAGTTTGAACATCTTAACGATTTAAAAATTAAATTAATTTTTCCAATCTGTGAACACTGGGTATCTTACCATTTTTTTGTGTCTTCAAATTTCTTTCATCAGTGTTTTACAGTTTTATTGTAGAGCTCTTTTACTTCCTTGGTTAAATTTTTGTTTTTAATGAGATGGGGTCTTACTGTGTTGCCCAGGCTGTTCTTAAACTCCTCAGCTCAAACTGTCCTCCCACTCTGGCCTCCCAAATGCTGGGATTACAGACGTGAGCCACCAGCCTGTTTTTTTTTTTTTGTTTGTTTGTTTTGTAGCAATGATTAATGAGATTGTTTTATTTATTTTTTAAATCAGATCAGATAATTTGTTGTTACTGTATGGAAATGCCACTTCTTTTTGCATTTTAATTTTGTATCCTTCATGTTTAATGTAGTTGTTTATTAGTTCTGTTTCTTTGGTGGAGTCTTTTGTGTTTTCTGTATGTAAGATTGTGTTGTTAGCAAACAGTGACATTTTTACTTCTTCATTTCCTAGTTGGATGCCTTTTTATTTCTTTCTTTTGTCCAGTTGCTCTGGCAGGGACTTCTAGTACTATCATAGTTGAGTAGAAGTTGTGAGAGAGTGCATTTTTGTCCTCTTTCTGATCTTAGAGGAAAAGCTTTTAAATTGTCACTGTTGAGTATGATGTTTAGCTCTGGGCTTATCATTTGTGGCCTTTATTGTGTTGAGGTACATTCCTTCTGCACCTAATTTTTTGAGAGTTTTTGTCATGAAAGGGTGTTGAATTTTACTTGATGCTTTTTTTGCATCTGTTGAGAGGATCATATGGTTTTGTCCTTAATTTTGTTAATGTGAACAGAACGACATCAGTTAATTTGCACATGTTGAGCCAATCTTGAACCCTTGGCATAATTCCTACTTGATCATACTGGGTGATCCTTTTATTGTGCTGTTAATTTGGTTTGCTAGTATTTTGTGGAGGGTTTTACATTTGTGTTTATCAGGGATAATGACCTATAATTTTTATTATTATTGTTATTATTTTGTATTTATTTTGCCTGGCATTGGCATCAGGGAACTCCTGGTCTCATAAAAAGAAGAACTTTTCTTTCCTCTTCTGTTCTTTGGAAGAGTTTAAGAAGGATTGGTGTTAGTTTTTCTTTAAATGTTTAGTAGAATGCACCTGTGATGTGATCAAATTCTGGATTTTTCTTTGATGGGTTGACGGGAGACTTGTGTGTGTGATTTTTTTTTTTTTTTTGAGACGCTCCTGTCACCCAACTCTGGAATGCAGTGGTGCAATCTCGGCTCACTGCAACTTCTGCCTCCGGGTTTCAAGTGATTCTCCTACTTCAGCCTCCTGAGTAGCTGGGGTAATTTAGTAGAGACAGAGTTTCGCCATGTTGGCAAGGCTGGTCTGGAACTCCTGACCTCAAGTGATCTGCCTGCCTTGACCTCCCAAAGTGCTGGGGTTACAGGCATGAGACACCGTGCCTGACCTGATGGGAGACTTTATATTACTGATTTATGTGCTTACCCATCATCAATCTGTTCAGATATTTTATTTCTTCATATTTCAGTTCTGGCAGGTTATCTGTGTCTAGGAATTTATCCATTTCTTCTGGGTTATCCAATTTGTTGGCAGATATCTGCATATTCATCTCTTACAATTATTTGTTTGTGGTATCATTTGTAGTGTCTCTTCTTTAAGTTCTAATTTTATTTTTAGTCTTTGGTTTATTTATTTATTGAGATAGAGACTTTCTCTGTCTCCCAGGCTGGAGTGCCATGGCGCCTCGCAGCTCACTGCAACCTGTGCCCTCCTGGGTTTAAGCGATTCTCCTGCCTCAGCCTCTCAAGTAGCTGGGATTATCGGCTTGCTCCACCACACCCAGCTAATTTTTGTATTTTGTAGAGACAGGGTTTTGCCATGTTGGCCAAGCTGGTCTCGAACTCTTGACCGCAAGTGATCCTCCTGCCTCCATCTCCTAAAAGTGCTGGGATTACAGGCATGAGCCACTGCGCCTGGCCCTTCTTTTTCTTAATCTTGCTAAGGATTTGTCAAGTATATTTATCTTTCCAGAAAACTGACCCTTAGTTTTGTTAGTTGTTTTTCCCTGTCATTTTTCTAGTTTATACTTTATTTATTTCTACTCCGATCTTCATTTCCTTTCTTCTGTTAACTTTGGGCTGAGTTTCTTCTATTTTTAGTTCCTTGATGTATAATAGTAGGTTGTTTATTTGAGAGAGAGAGAGAGAGAGAGAGATACGGGGGGAGGAACTGAATGCTGTGATTTTCTCTCTTAGAAATAGTTTTGCTGCATCCCATAAATTTTAGCATATTCTGTTTTTGTATTTGTTTGTCTCAAGATAATTTTTAATTTCTCTTTTGATTTCTTCTTTGACCCATTGTTTTTTCAGGAGCATATTGTTTAATTTCCACAAATTGGTGACTTTTCCAAGATTTCTCCTGTTATTTATTTCTCATTTCATACTATTGTGATCAGCAAAGATACTTGATATGATTTAATCCACTTGAATTTTTAAAAACTTGCTTTGTAATCTAACATATTATCTATTCTGGGGAATATTCTTTGTGTGCACAAAAAGAATGCATATTCTCTTGCTGTTTGGTAGAGTGTTCTGTACATGTCTTTTAGGTACATTTGGTCTGAGAGACTAAACATTGGTCAGATCCAGTGTTCTTAATTTTCTGTCTGGATGGTCTGTCCTTTGTTGAAAGTAGGGTATTGAATCCCCCTATTATTACTGTATTGTAATCTCTCTCCCTTTACTTTCTTTAATATTTGCTTTCGAAGTCTAAGTGCCTCTGATGTTGAGTATGTATATATTTATAATTATTAATATCCTCTGGATGAATTGACCCTTTTATCATTATGTAACATACTTCTTTGTCTCCTTTTACAGTTTTTGACTTGAAGTCTATTTTGTCTAAGTATAGCTACCCCCATTCTCTTTCGGTTTCTATTTGAGTAGAATTTATTTAAATAAGAATAAATTTGTTTTAATTTTCCTCTATATATTCAAGTAGTTCACTGAACTTTTTAAGTGGATTATTCCAATATTCATCGGTCATTTCATAGATCTGTTTCCTTTGGGTTCATTATTGGAAATTTATTAGTTTCTTTTCGAGATATAATGATTCCCTGCTTCTTCACCATTCTTGTGTATTTGCTTTGGGGTCTGCACATTTGAGGAGACAACAACCTCTTCTGGGCTTTATAGGTGATTTCTGGCCAAGATAGAGCTTCACTATTAAATCTAGCCTCTGATTATGCATGGTTTAGCCTGAAATGACCCCAGGGGGGCAGGGCTTACAGTTGGGTTCTCTAGGTGGCTAGGCCCCTGCCTTTAGGTTCTGAGGTTGGATGATGCTGCTCTCTAGGTTCTGCTGTCTGGCAAGACCACTGGCTGGTCTCTGCAGTCATTCAGAGCTGCTGGCTGGGTACTGCGATAGCCTCTAATTGGGCTGGGTCACAGGATGTGTTCTCTGGCCAGGCAGTATTATCATTTGGGTTCTGAAGTTGGGCAGGGTTGCAGGCTGGCCCCGAAGTTAGGCAGAGTTGTTATTCCAGATGGACAGATTCAGAGGCTATGTTTTATAGAAATGCGTGTTTGAAGCTTGCCTTCCTGCCTGAACGGAGCCTTGGTGTGAGGTCTGGGGCTGGGCCAAGCCCCTGTTTGGCCTCACAGGTTGGGCAGGTCTGTCCTCTAAGGAAGTACACAGTGATAGGTGTCTCCCTGCCTGTGTGGGACCTTGGGGTGGTGTTTGAGGCTGAGCCAAGCCACTGTTTGAACTCTCTGGTTGGGCAGGTCTAGCCCCTGAGCTTTGCTGAAATATGCTGAGGTAGTTGTCTACCAGTCTGGGCGGGGCTTTGGGGTAGGCTCTGAGGCTGAATGTGGAGGTTAGCCATCTAAGGACTGAAGCCAGGTTTAATTTTTTACCATGCTTCTGGAAGCAACCAGCTTGACTTTGCAGGTAGGATATGCCATTGGCTGTTACCTCTAATTGGATGCTACTACTGGCAGGAACACAGAGCTACCACCAACATCTGTAGGCTAGTTGCTATAAGGTCTAACTCCTTTATTTGTTTCTACCCAACCCCAGATGATCTAGCTATGACATTGCCCACATTGTTTCCCTTGAGGTGAGACCTGCGTGAGCTTCCTGGGAAACATTTTAGAACTCTGGGGAAGCTCAGTGCCTGACTGTGGCTTGCTTTTCCCACTGTACAAACTGGATCTAGGGAATTTTCTCTTCGTACCACAAATCAGCTTGGACGGGAACGGATGATGTGCTCAAAGTGAGACTGTTACTTTTACCCTTCTACTGTAGTTTTTATTTGGTTCTATGGTCCACAGAGGTGTCTCAGCTCATTCCCAAGTTTGTGGGTAAAATGGCATTTTCTTTTCTGTGGCTAGTTGCTACTTAAACTCTCTTTGTGCAGGGGTGTCTGTCTTTTGGGGCTTCTATAACAAATACCTTAGACTGGGTAATTTATAAATAGGAACAATTTATTTTTCATATTTCTGGAGACTGAGAAGTCCAAGATCAAGGCACCAGCAGATTTGGTGTCTGGTAAGGGCTTGATCTCTGCTCCATAGTTGGCACCTTGTTGCTACATCCTTAAATGATGGAGCTGGTGAAAAGGACTACCTAGTTCTCTTGATCCCTTTTATAAGGACGTTAATCCCATTCATGAGGGCAGTGGCTAGTTATCTCCTTAAGGCTCTACCTGTAAATGCTGTTACATTGCAGGTTAAGTTTCACCGTGAAATATGAAGGGATATAAATATGCAAATCATGGCAAGGAATGAAACCTGGGACTTCTATTCCTGCCATCTTACTGATGTCTAAATCAGATTATTTAATTATTTATGAAAATGTATTGAAGTTGCTAGAGAGATGACAGGAATACAAAAATGATTTAGAATAATAGTCCATTCACAATGTAGGGTTTTTTTTGTTTTGTTTTAACCTTTTATTTATTTTCAGTGTTCCATATAGAAAGCATTTCACATTGCTTGGCATGGGAGGTAATTCCTTGCTTGACTTAGGTTAAAAATTTGAGGCCGTGTATCTCAAAGCCACATCCTATAGTTAATTATTTACTTTACCTAGTAATGCTAAACAGAATATATTATGAAAAGTCAAAATAGAAGCAGAGCAATAAACATGTGTATTCCATCGGGTTGAGAGAATTACTGACATAAATAATGATGTATAAATATACAAATATCTTACTAATATGGTGATATGGAGTAATAATTACTGTGTGACAGATTCTATTCTAAATTTTATAACTATATTATTTAATTATCAAAACTATGTTATAAGATAGTTCCATGATTATTTGCATTTTATATACAGAGAAATTGAGGCATTTAGAGACAATGTATCTTATCTAAGATTATATGAAGATAGTTCATGATTATTTGCATTTTATATACAGAGAAATTGAGGCATTTAGAGACAATGTATCTTATCTGAGATTATATGAATATATTAGGCTGGTACAAAAGCAATTGCAGTTTTTGCCTTTTTTAATGGCAGAAACCACCTGCAGTTACTTTTGTACCAACTTAATAGTAACAATAGAGCTGGAATTTTATTTTTATTTTCATTTTTGAGACACAGCCTTACTCTGTCACCGAGGCTGGAGTGCAGTGGCATAATCTTGGCTCACTGCCACCTCTGCTTCCCCAGTTCAAGCGATTTTTCTGCCTCAACTTCCTCAGTACCTGGGATTACAGGCACATACCACCTGTCCGGCTAATTGTATGGTTTTGTTTTGTTTTGGTTTTGAGACAGAGTCTCGCTCTGTTGTCCAGTCTGGAGTGCAGTGGCGCAATCCCGGCTCACTGCAAGCTCTGCCTCCCGGGTTCACGCCATTCTCCTGCCTCAGCCTCCCGAGTAGCTGGGACTACAGGCGCCCACCACCACACCTGGCTAATTTTTTGTATTTTTAGTAGAGATGGGGTTTCACCGTGTTAGCCAGGATGGTCTCGATCTCCTGCTCTTGTGATCTGCCCACCTCGGCCTCCGAAAGTGCTGGGATTACGGGCATGAGCCATCGCTCCTGGCCTAATTGTATGTTTTTTAAGTAGAGACAGGGTTTTCACCATGTTGACCAGGCTGGTCTCAAACTTCTGACCACAAGTGATATACCCACCTAGGCCTCCCAAAGTGCTGGGATTATAGGTGTAAGCCACCACTCCCAGCTGGAGCTGGAATTTAATGTATACATTCGGATTCTGGAGTCTTTACAGTGCTATTCCTCATTCATCAACCTGAACTGCTTACTTGATTCTTTTTTATTAATTCCTTGGAATTACATCCACAAAACAAATGTTGACCAAAGGAAGGTGAAAAGCAGCTTTCAAGATAGAAATATATCAACATAAAATAATGCTTTAAGTGTTTCTCATTTTTAAAAAAGGATCATAAATACATTAGCACAGTGGAATTTGCCATAAGCATTTTTTCTTTTCCTTTCAAAAAAATATGCTATTTCTACAAAACATATATATGCTCATTGTAGTGATATAGTTGTTTGAAGAAGCAAAAATTTTTAAAAGCCCATATTTCTAATCTTAAACTGTGAATCTCATAGAAGTTTACACATTTATATTGAAAATATGGAACATACATTTCTGATAATCATATAAGCGTATTTATATTTTTTATAAACATCATTTTTGACATTTCTTCAGGCCTGTCTACAAGTCATTTTGCTTGGGCATTTCACTCAGTAGCAGAAGAAGAACTGCTGAACATGTTGCCAGCCATGCAGAAAGATGATCCCACTTGGTCTGAATTAAGAGCTATGGGTGTGGGGTGGTGGGTCCGGAATACTCGCATCTTACGCAAATGCATAGAAAAAGTAAGTGTTTTATTTTGGTGTATAAGTGAATTAATATTTTTTGGACATTTCTTTAAATGGCATTTCATATCTTCTCTGCCATTACTCCCTTTTGTTTTTGAAGCGGCAAAAGACTTTTGAATAGTCTTTATTTATATTTCATTTATAACGTATTTCAAAATACCTAAAGTTTTAAAATGTGTATTCTAATTCCCAAGTTTTTAATTGACACACTTGTTAGTAGTATATGTCTGATCTTTAGAAAATAATATGTGTATATGTTTAGAAAAATGTAAAAATAGTACAAAATAACTTGTAATGAAAGGCAATAGTCCTATTATTTCTTCTCTGTAACCATTGAAGCCACCACTATAAGTCACTTTTGTTACTATTTTATATATACATGCACACATTATTCATGTACATATTTTTAAAATTTTATTAAACATTCAGTGGATATGTGCCAGCCTTGCATATGAAGGAAATTACTTGTTCAAAACTGTTTCTGTGAATTTTTGATCAATATTTTTTGATTATAGGTAGCTAAAGCAGCCTTTTATAGAAAGAATGATCCTTTAGATGCTGCCATTTTTTACCTTGCAATGAAAAAGAAAGCTGTGATTTGGGGATTATATAGGTAGGTAAAAAAAAAAAAAAAAGCTTCAATGTGAAAACCTGTTCATAAGAAGTAAATGAATGAAGTAAGATTTGTTGTTCTTGATGTTGATTCATGTAGATTCTTAGTTGTTTTGTATTTAAGAGAGAGATTTCATAAGGAAAAAGCCCCAAGTGTTTTTCAGAGTGGAAGAAACCTGATGAGGTCAGTTTAATTAATTTTCAGATTTATCAATCCAGAAACAATATTTTGCTTAAGAACTTCTCATGCTCCTATAAAGCAAAGGTAATGTATTAGTCCGTTTTCATGCTGCTAATAAAGAAATACCTAAGACTGGGCATTTTACAAAAGAAAGAGGTTTATTGGACATACAGTTCCACGTGGCTGGGAAGGCCGCACAATCATGGCAGAAGGTGAAAGGCATGTCTCATGGCAGCAGACAAGACAAAAGAGAGCTTATGCAGGGAAACTCCTCTTTGTAAAACCATCAAGTCTCTTGAGGCTTATTCACTATCACAAGAATAGCATGGGAAGGACTTGTCCCCATGATTCAGTTACCTCCCACTGGGTCCTTCCCACAGCACGTGGGGATTCAAGATGAGATTTGGGTGGGGGCACAGCCAAAACATATCGGGTAACTAAACCAGAAACTTATACTTGGGACATGGAAGGAGAGGAATTAATTGGTGGAGTCTGGAACAGGCACCTACCTCTGTGCTGTGGGCCAGCGTACCCCACAAAACTACCTCCTTCCTGTGGGCCCCACCTTCTTTCTGAGCTGAATTCACTTAGAATTTTTCTCTCTCATTTCTCAGCAAGACTGGTGAACATGATTACCATAAATAGTTCATCATTTGTTTGAATTTATTTTCAGATGACCCACATGAACAGCAACCTTTGGGGGGAAGAGACTTGATGATTTATGGTGGTTTTGATTCAAGGCACATTCTTTAGATTTTTATCTCTTAGGTCATTCTCAGATGGGCAGGGGTGAAAAGTTACTGATGAGTTTCAATGGTGGCACACAAGTTAATATAAATTAAACATTTTGCATGGATGTAAAAGTAATTTTCACAGTCTTGCTAATGTAGTTTTCTTTGTATTTTGAAAGAAAAACTTTTTGTAATCTCTGAGATTTATGTAACAAATGTTTACTTAATATAATTTTTACTGGGAAAAGAAGCAGATATATAGTAAGGTATGAACTGGCAGATGTTTCTGTTGAGCCTTAGCCAAATCCTAACTTAAGAAAATTGATTCTAATGTAAAAAAAATTGTATTCCAAAATTTTCATACCGTTTTTTTTTTCTTCGTGTATAGAGCTGAAAAAAATACCAGGATGACACAGTTTTTTGGACACAATTTTGAGGATGAAAGGTGGCGTAAAGCAGCCTTAAAGAATGCTTTTTCTTTGCTAGGCAAACAAAGATTTGAACATTCTGCAGCATTTTTTCTTTTAGCTGGTTGCCTCAGAGATGCAATTGAGGTAATTAATGAAATTTAAATAACAAAGAATAGCAATGTCATCTTTTAAAGCTCTATAGTGCTTAAATTTTAATTTTTTAAAATTCAACTTTATTGGAAATAATACAAGGCCAAATATCTAAAATAACTGTTAATATTTAATAGAGACATTTAAAAATGTGTTAACTTGAATGGTATTTATACAGAATTAAGATTAACCAAATGGTGTTTGTTAGTTGGTTGAGATAGGTAATTGATTTGACTCTTAAGAATATTCAAAAAATTAAAAGGTTTGTCCTACCAATTTAAACTTATTTGAACCCCATATCTGGCTCTGTATTATTTGATGAATGTTAGAAAATCCTTAACTGATTATTTCTTAGTAAACTTTAAAAAAATTATGAATATTTAAGATATAACATTTGTCTCAAATTGTCCTTTTGCTCAGAGTTTCATACAAGTAATTCAAAATATCCTTTTAATATGGAGACTCAAGTCTCCCGGGGTGGATGGAAACTAATAGAGGTTCAAGACAAAAATAAAATAATATAGCTTAAACTGATATCATTTAAATTATCCATTATTTCCTCATTTAGTTTAATTTTTGCACATATATATTTAGTACTAGAAGGTAGATTTGCAAATATTAAATGTTGTCAAGTAGATTTGGTAAAAGCAAGCAGCATATGTTTTGTTTCTTATCCTTCTTTGCTAATTTTGGATATTTATAAAGCCTTATATTTTTCCAGTTATTAGTGAGTTAACTGAATTTATACTAAAATGAAACCTGCTCCTGCTTATTTAAAAACAATTTTTTTTTAAAGGTGTGTCTTGAGAAATTGAATGACATTCAGTTGGCTCTTGTAATAGCAAGACTCTATGAGTCTGAATTTGATACATCTGCAACATATAAATCTATTTTACATAAAAAAGTTTTGGGAATCGATTCTCCTGTCAGCGAACGGTGTTCATTGAACATAAATATGCATCATGATCCTTTTCTTCGGAGCATGGCATATTGGATTTTGGAAGATTATAGTGGTGCTCTGGAAACATTAATAAAGCAACCTATCAGAGAGAATGATGGTAAGCTGCACTTCTAAGATGTTAATGATTAAGAGTATTATTGGTAATTGCTACATGTGCAGATCACTCTATCAGGTGGTAAGGGTAATACAAACAAATTGAATTCATGGTCTTTATAACAGTTTTTGGTTGGTTGTTGGGTTTTTTCCTCCAGAAAGATAAATCCTTTGAAAACAAGTAACTTTGGATTTTCTGTTTTTACAGAATAGATTTATTGAACATAAATATTGTCAACACTTGAATATAAACATATTGAAGAAATACTGCTATAAAACCAGTTTTTAAATCTTAGGTTGAATTTAGTGTGTTTGTCAATCAGTTTTAGAATTCTTATAGTGAAAAATGTGTTCAGTGTAAAAAAGGGTTGACTTAAGTGATACGATTAGAAAATCTTTAGCTAGATAAACTTTTTGACTGTCTTGTTATGAACTGGTAGAGCTTATGTACTCTTTTGAGTCTACTAGTACCTTTTCTTTTAGAAATCCTCTTTGTTAAAGCTTTCTCAGAGGCCAGTATAAAATGGAATTCTTTATATAGATGCATATAAAAAGGAGATTTACTGTTCAGATATTTTTTCATAGATTGAATTGTGTTTGGTAGCTGATAAAATACATATTATATTATTTGGAATACCAATTGGAAAAGGGTCTAGTTTATAGATTGTGATGTGGTATCATTTAATCAGGAAGTGGCCTTTGTCTTACTTTCTAAACCTTTGAGAAAGCTGGTTGACTCATTTGTTTAAGTCTCCTAGCCATTTAAGCTAAAGATTTTCAAACTAGCCTCTGTGTAATGAAGGAAAATGTAAATGCCTTTTCCAGCCACTTTCTAAGTGTTTTTATTAAAAAAAAAAAAAAAAATTTAGATGCCGTATCTTGCTTTGTTGCCCTGACTCATCTCAAACACCTGGCGTCCAGCTGTCCTCCCACCTCGGCCTCCCAAAGTCTGGAATTACAGACATGAGCCACTGTTCCTGCCCTCCTTTCCCTTTCCCTTCCTGTTTCCTTTTCTCTTTTCTTTTCTCTTTTCTTTCGTCTTTCTTTCTTGAGATGGAGTCTCACTCTCACCCAGGCTGAAGTGCAGTGGTGCTATCTCAGCTCACTGCAGCTTCCACCTCCCTAGCTCAAGCAATCTTCCCACCTCAGTCTCCTGAGTAGTGGGGACCATAGGTGTGTGCCACTGTGCCCAGCTAATTTTTTTGTATTTTTGCTAGAGATGGGGTTTCACCATGTTGCCCAGGCTGGTCTTGAACTCCTGAGCTCAAAGTGCTGGGATTGTAGGCATGAGCCACCATGCCCAGCCCTGACCCACCTTCTCTTTTTTTTTTAGATGCTCTGTCACCCAGGCTGGAGTGCAGTGACGCTATCTCGGCTCACTGCAAGCTCCACCTCCCGGGTTCACACCATTCTCATGCCTCAGCCTCCCAAGTAGCTGGGACTACTGGTGCCCCCAACCACACCCAGCTAATTTTTTGTATTTTTAGTAGAGATGGGGTTTCACCGTGTTAGCCAGGATGGTCTTGATCTCCTGACCTCGTGATCTGCCCGCCTCGGCCTCCCAAAGTGCTGGGATTACAGGCGTGAGCCACTGCGGCCGGCCTGAGCCATTGCACCTGACCTTTTCTCATACTTACACATATTAATGTAAAAATTGTATTTTGATTTGGGACTAGTACATTTGTACATTTTTATATACTTTTATTATCAATTAAACTTGTATTATTCTAGAAGAAAATTGCAAAAAAATAATAATAGTGGCTTTAACCAGAATGATTGGAATGGAGGCAGAGAGAGGTGGTTGGGTTTGGGATATGATTTTAAGATTGATTAGATAGGACTGGATTTGATATGGAGTGTAAAGGAATTAGGAGTCAAAGGTAACTCTTGGCTTTTTAGATTGAACAATAGGTAAATGATACGGGGAAGTATTGTTTTAGATCATGAAGCTTTTCTCTGATAAGGTGAACTTTGAGCAGAGAACTGGTTGAAATGAGTTAATCAATGTAGATATAGGTAAAGAGTGGTTTTAGTCAAGGGCACGCTAAATAAAAAGGTCCTGAAGCAGTACATGTAAGTAGAAATGAAATGTAGGCTTTTGGATACAGGAGTTTAGATTTTCAGTGTGAAGTTGGGACTGGAGATAGAGATGACGTCCAAGTTATCAGCGTGTAGATGTTATTGAAAGTCATGGGACTATATGAATTCAACTCAGGGAATATATATAGAAAATAAGTCAGCAGTTAAACCCCAGGAGACTCTCAGCGTTCAAAGGTAGAGAAGATGAGGAGGACTAGCAAAGCAGACTGAGGAGAAGTATCCAGGGAAGTAGGAGAAAAAGAACTAAGAGTCTATAACTGGATGTTTTAAATTATCCTAGAATGTTACCTGAAGAGATTTGTTTCAATGGGAAAGAAGCATAATCTTTGTTTTCCTACTTTGTTAGAACATGTCCATTATACATATGATGCTGTCTCTTCAGTGCCATGGATCATTGTGGCCTATTAGTAAAATTTTGTCAAAAGACCCTGTAGATGAAGGTGTCATAGTAGAGAGAGAAAAGACACTGTGATATAAACACACAGTTCAACTCTTGAACAACTTTTCTTGGCTCATAAAATGAATTTACTTTCAGATCAAGTTTTATCAGCCTGTAATCCTACAGTTTTTAATTTCTACAATTATCTAAGAACACATCCTCTTTTGCTGAGACGTCATTTTGGATCATCTGATACATTTTCCACACATATGAGTCTAACAGGAAAAAGTGGACTGGCAGGAACAATTAATTTAAGTGAAAGACGATTATTTTTTACTACTGCCAGTGCTCATTTAAAAGCTGGCTGCCCAATGTTGGCTTTGGAAGTATTATCAAAGATGCCTAAAGTCATCAAGAAAACAAGACCTTTTTGTAGAGCTTCTAGTTTTCTGGATACTAGTAAAGACAGTTCTCCTTCTTCTCCATTAAAGTTGGATGCAAGGGAAGATAAGTCTTCTGCCATTGATTGGTCACAGTCACTGATAAATGGTTTTGGATCTTCTTCAGAGGGTTCCTCAGAGAAGCAATCAAACTCTACTCTTTCTTTTGACTGGAGCCAACCAAGTGTTGTATTTCAGGATGACTCTTTAGAGTTAAAATGGGACAGTGATAATGATGAAGAAAATGAGGATGTCCCTATTTCAATGAAAGAACTAAAACCTTTACAGAGAAAAACAGATAAAAAGTTAGATGATGTAAGTTCTAACTACACAGAATCTTTCAGCACACTAGATGAAAATGACATTATAAATCCATCAGAAGATATAATTGCAGTTCAATTAAAATTTAGAGCATGTTTAAAGATTCTCACAGTAGAACTTCGTACTTTATCTACCGGCTATGAAATAGATGGTGGAAAATTGCGTTACCAACTATACCACTGGCTTGAAAAAGAGGTGATAGCTCTTCAGAGGACTTGTGACTTTTGCTCAGATGCTGAAGAACTACAGTCTGCATTTGGCAGAAATGAAGGTGAATTTGGATTAAATGAGGATGCTGAAGATTTGCCTCATCAAATGAAAGTGAAACAACTGAGAGAAAATTTTCAGGAAAAAAGACAGTGGCTCTTGAAGTATCAGTCACTTTTGAGAATGTTTCTTAGTTACTGCATACTTCATGGATCCCATGGTGGGGGTCTTGCATCTGTAAGAATGGAATTGATTTTGCTTTTGCAAGAATCTCAGCAGGTATGTAGTTTACTTGATAGTCAAAAATAGTACATGTCTAAATCTGTTTTTGGTGTTGCTTTTCTGGTTTTGAATACTAAGACTTGATTTTCTTCATTACAGTCGCTTTAGGGAATGCTCCCTTTTGTGTGGTCCTTCATATTATGAATTAGTAAAGTTGGGTATTTATAGTAGTTTCAGGCAATTCAGTATCAGGCCTTATGACCTGCTTTATTCACACTCCAAAGTGTTGTCTGAATGCCTTGTAGGGTGACAGACTTCTTTTTTTTTTTTTTTTTTTTTTTGAGACTTCTTATTGCAAAAGGATATTGTCTTGTTTTTGTTTTCCTTCTCTGTCCCCCCTCAAATGTCTTTTTTTTTTTTTTTTTTTTTTTTTGAGATGGAGTCTCGCTCTGTTGCCTAGGCTGGAGTGCAGTGGCACTGTCTCGGCTCACTGCAAGCTCCGCCTCCCAGGTACAGGCCATTCTCCTGCCTCAGCCTCCTGAGTACCTGGGACTACAGGCGCTCGCCACCAAGCCCAGCTAATTTTTTGTATTTTTAGTAGAGACGGGGTTTCACCATGTTAGCTAGGATGATCTCGATCTCCTGACCTCATGATCCGCCCGCCTCGGCCTCCCAAAGTGCTGAGATTACAGGCGTGAGCCACCGCGCCTGGCCAATGTCTTGTTTTTAAATATGATTATTGGAATGCAGACTTCTTCACATCCCTTCTAACTCTAAGTTTCTATTATGCTTTTATTTTTTAATTGTTTTGAAGTGTTTTAGAGAGCCCTTGATTTACTGAAGTAATGGTTTGTAACTATAAATAGTTGGTTAACGTTTTATCCCTCTTTGTTTTTAAGGAAACGTCAGAACCGCTATTTTCTAGCCCTCTGTCAGAGCAAACCTCAGTGCCTCTCCTCTTTGCTTGTACAGCCAATGCCAAAACAGTAGTTGCCAATCCATTATTGCACCTTAGTAATCTAACACATGATATTCTCCATGCCATAATAAACTTTGATTCACCACCCCACCCTGATATCCAAAGCAATAAAGTAAGTATGCTTGGTTTCAAGCTTTCAATTCATCTATACAGTGATAGAACTGCAAGATAAATATTAAGGTTGTTTTTTTTTTAAAGTAATTTTAAACATCAGACTAAGCATAGCAATTGTTACCTTATCAAGTTTATGTTGATTCCTATTAAAGAAATCTTCTGGTTGTAGACTGGCTTATCTTACTCATGTTACTTATACCCAATAGAGTTCTTGAATTTTTTTTTTATCACAGTGCTTATTTAGTCTAACTGCTTTGAGAAAAATAGGTGAATATGAGTGATTGCTTTAGTAGTACATTTAACCAAAAAGCTCATTGTTTTTTAAATATAGAAATTTAATATTTTAATGTAAAGGCACTAGTATGCAAATGAAGTTTTCCCTTATTAATATTAAAGAAATCCACATTTTAGGGATAATGTGAACTATTTGCCCCCATTATTCCTCTAGGGTAGGCAGTACTTTGTGAACCAGCTACAACAGAATCACCTGCAGTGCTTGTTAAAAGTCTGGATTCTCAAGTTCACTCCAAACTTATTGAATCAGTCTGTGAGAGTATGTCCCAGGAATGTATATTTTTAAAGATGCTCCTTGTGTGATACTAATGCATGCAACTAATTATATTATTATAGTTAATTGTCTAATCCACCAAAGCATCCTATTCATCGTTACTCTATCTGCTGTTAATGTCGCATTTTATCTTTACTTTCCAGACATACTGAAATCTTTTGAAGTATAACTGACATTGACTATTTTCATATATCCCTAGAGTTGTTTTTGAGTGTTCGTTTGTTTTTTTAATAGACTATCATGTAGCTCTCATCCACCTCACAGGTTATATCACACCAATTTGATTTTCTGTTTGCCTGATGGTGGACTCTCCTACAATATTAGCCTCTTTAGTTACCTTAATCCTTGCAATTGAATTTCACTACTTATTTTTCTGTACTGCTCTGTAGTATAAATGCCCATAGTGCTTATTATACAGTTTGGAATTTAATTTCTTTCAGATTGTGCTTATTTTAGCCAAATTATATTTCATATTTAAAACTCAAATTATAGCATACCTGTGGTGTATCAGTTAGCTTTTGCTGCTTAAGAACTGTCCTGAGGCCAGCATGGTGGTTCATGCCTCTAATACCAGCACTTTGGGAGGCCAAGGTGGGCAGATCACCTGAGGTCAGGAATTGGAGACCAGCCTGACCAACATGGAGAAACCTTGTCTCTACTGAAAATACAAAAAATTAGCCGGGCATAGTGGCACATGCCTGTAATCCCAGCTACTCGGGAGGCTGAAGCAGGAGAATTGCTTGAACCCGGGAGGCAGAGGTTGCGGTGAGCCAATATCGCACCTTTGCGCTCCAACCTGGGCAACAAGAACAAAACTCTGCGCCCACCCACCACCCCTGCAAAAAAAAAAAAAAAAAAAAAACAAACCTGTCCTGAAACATTTGTGGCTTAAAAAGCCATCATTTATTTTGCTCATGATTCTGTGGGTTGGTTCATTAGTTCTTTGTTTTGGGCCAGCTGTACTAATGTCTGGACTCTCTCATTCATCTTTGGTCAACTGGTGGATTAATTGGGTTCTAGATGATTTAAGATGGTATCATTTACATTTCTGGTGGTTGGCACATGTTGACAGCACTGACAGGAGAATCTGAGTCATATATATCTCATCCTCCAGCAGGCAAGCCTAATATATTGGTCTGGGTTCACCAAAGAAACAGAATCAGTATGTATGTGTATGTATATAATGAGAGATTTATTATAAGGAATTGGTTTATGTGGTTTTGGAGGCTGAAAAGTCCCAAGATCTGCAGTTGGCAAGTTGGAGACCCAGGAGAGCTGAAGGTGTAGTTCCAGTCCAAATCAGAAGGCCTGAGAACCAAGAGACCTGTGATTTAAGTTCAGGTCAGAAAGTCAGCAGCCTGAAGACCCAAAAAGAGTTGATGTTTTAGTTCAAGTCTGAAGACAGGAAAAACAATGTCCCAGCTCAGTGCAGTTAGACGCGAGTTACTCAGCCTTTTTGTTCTTTTCAGTTCTTGTCAGTTGAGTCTACTCACATTACAGAGCACAATCTGCTTTAATCAGTCTGATTCAAATGTTTGTCTTACTTGAAAACATCTCACAGACATCCAAAATAATGTTCGATCAAATGTCTGTGCACCCCATGGCCCAGTCACACCTAGATTTTTTCCACGTGGTGGTTTCAGGGGTTCAAGAGCAGCAAGAATATAATTTGCAAGGCCTTTTGAGGTATAGATTCAGAACTCACACTTTACTTCTGTTGGGTCCTCTTGGTCGAACAAGTCAAGCCCAGCTTAGATACAGTGAGTGGAGAAGTAGGTCCAATTCTCTCTTGCAGAAGCTGCAAAATATTGTGATCATTTTTGCAAGTCCCATACATAGTTTTTGTCATCTTCAATTTTATATTATCTCTTAATTCATACCACGTTTTATTGACATTTCAAGGAAAATTTGGCAATTAGATTTGATATGTCATTCTCCATTTTTATCTACAAAAAGACTGGCATACTTCACAATCAGAATATTCTAGTCTAGTTTGCTTTCTTACCTAGCTGAAACTTCTCCTTCATCCTCAGTTCTACCTAATGTGACGGCACTTGCCATGCTTGTTTAGAGTCTTCTCTTCCTTAAAACAAATGCCTGACTTCACTGCCTTTCAGTTACTGCCTTTCATACCTTATATCCTTTCTCTTTTCTCTAGTTTCAGTCTCTTCAAATTGTTTTCTAAGGTAACTAGAATATGTGGTAGCATATTCTTC
The DNA here is from genome assembly GCF_003255815.1 of Theropithecus gelada. Lineage (NCBI taxonomy): Eukaryota > Metazoa > Chordata > Mammalia > Primates > Cercopithecidae > Theropithecus > Theropithecus gelada. The sequence continues at coordinate 115,711,686 of NC_037673.1, forward strand.
AGTGACCTATCCATTGGTGAACTGTCAGTTATCAGACTGTCTCTTCATATTTTGGTTGAGGAAAAAGCAGATTGAGTGTTGGAGGGCTTACTTTAATACACGGTTCATGCTCTACTGGAGAGCTGACATCTGTTCCCCTTTGCTCTAGAAAAAGAAATTAGGCAGCAAATGTGTGTTTTATAATTTCTGCTAAAGGCTTCAGTGTGTTTTGTTTAAATTTTCTGTAGTGAGACTCATGTAGATAAAAATGAGTGTTATAGAAAAAATGGAAATAGTTTATGAAGGCAAAGAATCAAAAATTTTTTCATTCTTTTAAGAATGCTGATTATAGTAGGTCTTGAAAAAAAAAAATCTGTACTTTAAAAAGGTTATACTTAATTTTGTTTTTGTTTTCCAGGTATATGTAATGCATACTTTAGCAGCCTCACTTTCTGCTTGTATTTATCAGTGCCTTTGTGGTAGTCATAACTACAGGTAACTATCTTTTTATGAAATTTAAGAGTGCTTACAGTAAGCAATGAGGTTTCATATTTTGTATGTTAGTGATTTAGAACTATATAAAACAGTCTATTTTAAATAATGCAAACAGCGTATGGTTGAGGTTTTGAGTACTTTTTGTTCATCTTTGAAATTTTTATGGCAAATGAATCTCAAACCTTTATTCAGTATAACTTATTTAGCAGCCTATTACTGATCACTGCCTTATGTCAGACATTGTGATTGGCACTGAGAATTTTAATGCAAATAATAAAATAAGGTCTATTTCTTAGGGTCAGTCTAGTTAGAGACAAACATGTGAGCTGATAAATGATATGTATGCAATATGACATAGTACTAAAATGGTAACTACAACAAAACGGTAGATAGTAACAGGTTCAGGGAGCACAGGGGAGGAAGTAACTTGGAATTGAGAAAATTTTACCAAATAATTGATGTATGGGATATTTCTCTGTATTTCTCTTTATGTTATAAAGGTTTACTGTAATTTATCTAGGCTTTAAAAAAATAGTTTGTTACCCTCTGGGGTCTTTCTGTATCTATCTTTAGTTCTTTGAAATACTCTATTTCTTCAAATATTGTCTCATCTCTTTTCTATCTTTCCTGTTAAACAGATATTGCAACTTCTGGGTCATTTCTTAATGTTCTTTTAACTTTCCTATCCTATGTTCCTTTTCTTTATCTCTTTTTGTTTCATTTCAGGATAAATTCTAGCTTCATTTTCCAAACACGGATTCATTATTCAGCAATGTCCTGTCTTATTTAGCAAGAATTTATATTTTAGAAATACTGTTTTTCGTTTTCAAGATCTCATTGAATTTAATAGTTGCTTCTGTTTCTATAACATTTCTTGATTTAAAAATTTTTTTTGAGTATGAAGTACTTTAATTTACTGATAAATTGGGTTTCTCAGGTGAAGATCTTTTGTTGAGTTTGTTATTTCTTACATGGTGTCAGCCTTCCTTATTGATTTTTGGTTGTCTATCAATTTTGTTTTTGAATTTTCTGTGGGTAGCCTTACTTACCACCCTGGTTGTGTATTTCCCAAGGTAGCTTCAACTTGATTTCGTTAACCCTGATCCTTCAGTAATTCAGTTTCTTATTATTTAGACTTTATTTTCATTAACTTCTTTTTATCTTTCCTATCTATGATTTCTGTAGAAATAAGGGTGGTTTTTTTTGTTGTTACTCTGCCATCTTGAAACTGGAAAGTAAAGAGAAACTACAAAGGCATCACAATGTTATAACCAATGAGATTTGCCAATCATAACACATTTACACCAATAAATGTGATATATTTAAGTATTATATTCATGTACTTAATGTATGATGTAGGCATTTCTAAAGGACTTAACATAATTCCTTATACCATTTTCTGTCAGAATTATTTCATAGTGTATGTCAAGCTGCAAGTTTTTTTGTTCATTCATCTGTTAGTCTTCGCTTTGCATCTTTTACTTGGGGAAGCTTATTCTGAATTCTCAAATTGTGTGAAATACTCCTCTATTTTGCCTTGATAGCATCGTATGCATAGGTTTCATCTTTTAAGAGCAGTATGATAACATTATTTGTGTTTTGTTCCCCTATTAGAGTAAATTTTATAGGGACAGAAACATTGTTATTCCTTATATGCCTAGTACCTGCTACAGTGCCTGATGTAGGGTAAACTAGCCATTATACATAAAAGGGAGCCTAAAGTGACTTCATTTTCAACCAGATAACTATGTTTTTAAGTCAAATATGTAAGCTTGCTACTTGTAGTACATAGTGATTTAGTTTTCTCATTTGTACTTACTCTATCTCTTAAAATGTGTTTTAATTTAGAAAATGTGTATATTTACACTTAAAGAATACTTTGTTTTCATATAGCACTAGACTGTACAGTATAGTACTTAGATGTACTAGCAGTATAATCAATAAGCAGAAATTGATAGTCTTGAAATTAGATCTGAAACATGAAAATATTATATACAGTTTATAGATTTAAATATTGTTTTCTTCTCTTAGTTCATTTCAAACAAATCAGTTTACTGGAATGGTATATCAGACGGTACTGCTTCCTCATCGACATTCTTTGAAAACAGGAAGCTTAGATGAAGCAATAACTCCCAATACATCACCAGCTCAGTGGCCAGGTATAATTTTTATGTGTAGATCATTTTTTTCTTAGTCTTGTTTATAATCTTAGATAAGTAAAAAGACGATTTTAGTTTTGCCGCTTGATAATCATTATTAAATATTGTTAGAATTGATACCAGTTCAGTATTCACCACTCATTCTGAATTATACAGTTACTTAACATTAGTATTCCGTGATTGTTATACTAATGTGACTCAAATGTTTTGTAATACCGTTTTTTAAATCATTTTGCTTTTGTCATACTGGAAAAACATGTCTATGAAATTTTATCTATCAGATCTCAGTCATTAAAGATTTTAATGTTTAATGTTAAAGATTTTTAATGTTTCTCTCAAATAGCCTATTTGTGCATTAACTGTAATAACTGCTACTACTCTATGAATCTAGGGAAGAACATACAGTATTAAATCCTGATACAATACATTTTTTCCTAAAATTAGGAAAATATAGTTAATTTTTAATTTTAAAAATTTATGGTCAGTGACAGCTATGTTTGTTTGTTGTTCTAGGAATAACTTGTCTAATTCGACTTTTGAATTCTTCTGGCGAGGAAGCCCAGTCAGGGCTTACAGTCTTGCTCTGTGAAATTCTCACAGCAGTGTATCTTAGTCTCTTCATCCATGGCCTGGCCACACATTCAAGTAATGAGCTATTTCGGATTGTGGCCCATCCTCTAAATGAAAAAATGTGGTCTGCTGTATTTGGTGGAGGTGCACATGTTCCTAGCAAAGAACAGACACATTCAAAAGCTTTACCTGGTGAGTTAAAAAAAATTTTTTTAAGACTGAAGCTTTATTTATCTGAGTGATATCATTCTCAAATGTAATTACATTTTAATTTAGTTATAGAAAGTTCTTCTTACAGACCATTTGTGAAAGCATGAACAAATAGTTATATGATAAAATGCAATATTAAAGTTTCTGGTGCAGTTTTTAATCTTTAAGATATTCCTGTACCAACAATTAAAACGATGATCTTATGTAAATTTATTAAATATTTTACTATTGAAACTTTCATCTGTTTTGAAACACACTGTAATATTGGTTTTTGTTCTATCCCAAATACAGATTCTTTCTTCTTTCTTTGGCAGGAAGGCACTTTGCTATGCCTAGCCCCCACCAGGTAGTGGTATTCTCCATGGAATGTGTGGGCTTTTCCAAAGCTCTTTCAGCCATCAGTTCTCATAGCCCTCCCAGTCTTGCAGGCAAGATATGAGCTTTAGAAATAGGCTTTTATCATTCAGCTTGCTTTGTGTTGTTTTGAGGGGCTGGGGTACAGTGGGCCAGTTTTATTTTGTTTGGCATTTATAGAAAATTGAGAAGTTTCCTTTGATCAAGCCATATTTTTGATTTAAAACAATGATTAGCAGTTTAGAAAACTCTCTCTGCTATTTTATTCTGCTTTTAAATTCTTTGTTTTTTATATCTCTGACCCTTAGACTTTAACATTTTAAAGTGTGTAAAAATGAAACACTGTCAGTGCTAATCATAGAAAATCAGACTATGGCTTGAAATGACTAGAAAAACATTTCAAATTAGGCTGCTTTATGATTTGCATAGTATGATTCCGGCCATTAGAGTTTTTGGATTTCTAAGTGTTCATGATGAAAAGTAAATATTTTAAGTGAATATTTAAGTGATTTAAGTGATGAAAAGTTAATATTTTTTTCTAAGTGAAAAGTAAATATTTTAAACAATTATATCCCCTTTTAAAAACTTTCTAATGTTAAAATTGTATTTTTTTTCATGTGTTAGCCCATGTGTGATAATCTTGGTTTTTCAATTGTGGAGGGCATGAGGAGTAGGTTTATTTTTAATATATAGTACCTGAAAACTTATTTCATTCTATACTGATGTTGAATAAATTGAAAATGTCAAAAAAAAAGCCCTATGCGTACATTTAAGAGAGAAACTCAGCAAAATGATTTATCTCTTCATGAATTTTCATTCACTTCTTCCCTGACGTTTACACTGAACATATGCTTGGACATATAGGTGTATGTGGGCTTGGATATATATATGTTTTGGGAGGTCAAGCAGTTGGTGAGGGACATGAGAGAGTAGGAAAAACTTGAATTCGGCTTCATTATTTAGGAGAAAATTATTGCCAAAATCTATACCATGATTGATGAATATTCTTTGAATGAAGCTATATTAAAAGGAAGTTAGAAAAGTTACTATCTTGTTAAAATATTTAAAAGTTATTAGTAGCAATGTTGGCATAAATTATACTTTTCAGAAGCAGTTTCCACTAAGCTGTGGCCCTGCATGACTATATAGCAAAAAATCATGATGGCCTAGCTTCTACTTCCTCTCCTTAATTGAAATTGTTTCTTCAGTTACCTAGGACTCTCATACTTTCTAGTCTGGGTCCTGCCTCTTTCTTCCACCAAGAAAAAACAGGCAGGAATTCATTTATGTATAATACTTACCATGAGGCAAATTCAGTTTATAACTTAGAGCAGAGTTCAATCAGCTTTTTCTGTAAAAAAGCAAATATATATTTTAGGTTTTGGAGTCCATTTGGTATCTCACAACTATTTAGTTCTGCCCTTGTAGCACAAAAGCAACCATAGACCATTTGTAAACAGATGAGTATAGCTGTGTTCTAATAAAACATTATTTATCTGTTGGATTGCAATTTGCCAACCCCTGCTTTACAAGTAGAAACACTTTATTATTGCTCTATTTGGAATAGAATATTTGCCTTCCCTGTTAAAGGAATTTCAGGTTTTAAGAACAACTAAAGTTAATATTTTGGGACATAGAGTTCACCATGAGTCTCTTAAAGTATTTGACCTAACCACAAATTGTACTTATGAAATAGTATAAATGGCATCAGAGGAATAATTTATAATCTTCCCTGCCATGGCCCTTAGCTTCCTTGAACAAATCTAGGGGATAATACAGTTTTTGCTGTTGTAAAATTCTGAATATGTAGAATGCTAACATGACTTTTCCAGAAGCCTGATACCATCCTGCCTAGTACTCATCCACCTATCACACTTCACTTACTACTTTGATGACAGTTTTATCTCTCTGGTCCCTGCCATTTGCCTTAAATTAAACTTATTTACTTCTTCTTTTTCTTCTTATGCATGTCAGATTTCATATGCAAATTTATCTTATGTAACAAATTTACCTTTGCTTATTAAAATATTAAGTATTTTTAGTTTTTGTAACATTCCTTTTCTGTTTTTTAAAAAGTTGCTTATTGTGCTTTTTGTATAGATTTTTTTTTTAAGACTAATTTCACATGAAATTTGCCTTGGACTGTATTTATACTTGAGATATCTGAATTCAATTAAGGAAAAACTTTCAAAGTCAAGGGAAGTAAGATCCACAGCTCTGTTGAGTTTAATTTTAAATTAAAAATTGGTAAATTAATTTTGACCATGTTTTTAATATGTTCTGAGAAAAATTCATTTGTTAAGACTGTGATCTTGTTGATGTAAAATGTTTACAAAGGGGTAAATTATTGCTAAGGATGTCCAGATAGCCATAAAAAGAAAATGGAAAATCCGTTCTTATTAACTAGCCATCAGGTCTCAATTTCTTCTATTTTCCTGAGCACAGATGTATGTAAAGAACCTGACTGAAAGTCCAGGTTGATCTTTGTATAAGGTTGGTGCAAAAGCAATGGCAAAAACCACAGTTACTTTTGCACCAATCTTATTAACCCCTGTAGTTGTTGGTTGTAGGCAAAAATACCATTACATAAATTATTTTGGGGAGCCATTATAAGTCCGTCATAAGCTGTATCCTACCACTTATTTAACCCCAAGTAAAAAATAAAGTGACCTAAAATTTAATCTGCATCTATATGTTTAGCCTCAATCAATAATAAGGAATACTGAAAACATATTGTTCACTTAGTGGTAGGGCTGGATAGAGTCATATCCAGGTTATATGGTGCTCATCTGTCCTTGAGTACCCAGAAAGTATTCTAAATACAATCATGGAAGTAACTGAAGGAGTACTTAAAGAAAACATGAATGGTACAATTTGTCCATTTGCTAACCAGAAAAAAAAGGAATATATTCACTGAATGATGAAAACTAAAGGCCTGCTGGTTTCAAAGCCGATCTAATTGGAAAAGGAGCAGGAAGGCTGGGTGTGATGGCTCACACCTGTAATCCCAGCATTCTGGGAGGCGTAGGTGGGCAGATCAGCTAGGTCAGGAGTTTGAGACCAGCCTGACCAACAAGGTGAAACACTGTCTCTACAAAAATTAGCCAGGTGTGGTGGCGCACGCCTATAGACCAAGCTACTCGGGAGGCTGAGGCAGGAGGATCACTCGAACCTGGGAGGTGGAGGTTGCAGTGAGCTGAGATTGTGCCACTGCACTCCAGCCTGGGCAAGACAGCAAGACTCCATCTCAAAAAAGAAAAGAAAAGGAGCAGGAAGAAAAAGAAAGGGAAAGAAGTGAAGGTCCTATGGAGTAGGGATCCACTGAAAACTAGAGAGAGAAAATTTCGGAACAGAAAGTCAATCAAGACAAGGAACTACTAGCAGCATTGGCTTTTAATATAAAGTTCAGAAATCTCAGTTTTTCAAAGGCATTATTATGTTGCCCTGAAAACTTACCGAGGCAGGACAGCAACCTGATAAATTTTGGGTTGTAGGTAAGCAGTTCTGTGTGTTTGGATTACTGCTAATCGTAATTATGATGTCCCAAGAGTCTAATTGCATTAAGTAATGTTCAATATACATTGTTGACCAAGGGAATAAAACAGTGTATTTTAGAAAAGTCAACTTGAATCCAGTTAAAATTAATGTATATTTAAAATTTTTTATCTTTTATATTTGGCCAATGAAAGCTGATAAATCTAGAATATTTCATCTTCCTGACTACTCAAACCAGTGTCAAAGCATTGTATATTGAAGATGAAGTACATGTATGTTGAAATACATTGTATATTGAAGACGAAATACATTGTATGTTGAAGATAAAATACCCTTAAACATGTTTTCTAAAAAGTGTTCCATAAGTTTCGGTACTGTATTATGAGAGGAATTTGAAAGCCATCATTTGTTTTCCTTGTTCTGTTATAAATTTGGATTTAAATTTTCTTTGCAATGATGGCCTCATGAACTAGATTATATTTCATTCTATATAGCTATTATATACTTAATGTATTCTTGTAGTAACATAATATTTAAAGATAACTTAAGCTTCATAGCTGAAGAAAATGATAGATTTTTATTAGATGCTAGTCTGGTAGGTCAAAATTCTTAACAAAAATGTTAATGTACATGAATTAATTTTTAATTAAATCTTTTTTGTGAATTCCACTTTATATGTTATGGAAGAGTTTGATTTTTCTAATTAACTAAAACTGTAGTGCAGGTATCTGTTCATGGAGCTCTGAATTATTTTGTTACTGTGGTCGATTTTTAAAGAAGATAACCAGCTAAGAAATAGCAATTTTCAAAAAATTACTTTTTCTGCTAACAGTTAGAAATCCATACTTTTGCTTTTTATTCTATATTATAAATAAAACAACGTTTTTAAGAAATTTTATTGTGTTTTGTGATACTTGCATTTATATGAACTGTGAATTATCTATCTTAATAAATTCATAGTAATGATTTTTTTATGTCTCCAAGTTGAGGAATGGAAATATAAAATAAATATTTTATTTGTGGTAAGCATGTCATATATTTTTTACTATGAGATTGCTAATGATATTCTAGACATAAAGTTTATTTCTGACTTATTATGCTAAAACAGATCAGAAAATCCATGTTTTGCTTTTTCTTATAAAATTTTTATAAAAATAAAAGTTCTATATTCAGTATTCAAAGATTATCACATCATTGCTATCATTCCTTTAGCAAAATAAGCAAAATGGCAAAATATCGTGACTGGAAGAGCTAAGACTTGAGCATAGTAAAATGTAAAACAAAATAGGTGATTTAAGATATAATTGAATATGCCAAACATTTAACTGGTGGTTTATTATAAGGAACTTTTAAAAGACTGCTGAACTTCAAACTAACTAATTCTGTGGAAGGGAATACTTTTTTTTTCTATTCTTTTCTTTTTGAGACAGAGTCTCATTCTGTCGTCCAGGTTGGAGTGCAGTGGCGTGGTCTCAGCTCACTGCAGCCTCCGCCTCCTGAGTTCAAGTGATTCTCCCACCTCAGCCTCCCAAGTAGCTGGGATTACAGGCATGCATCACCATACCCGGCTGATTTTTGTAGTTTTTGGTAGAGACGGGCCAGGCTGGTCTCAAACTCCTGACCACCAGTGATCTGCCTGCCTTGGCCTCCTAAAGTGCTGGGATTACAAATGTGAGCCACCACGCCTGGCCAGGAGTACATTTTTTTGTTAGACTTTTCATGGAAGACCATAAAATGTAAATTTTAATTTAAAGTTTAAAAAGTATTCTATTCATTAATTTTACAAATGACTCAGGAAGGCAAATTTTTATATAAGAGTAGAGAAAGCATAGAAGATAAAAGAAACTCCAAGAAATGTGCATGTATAGATTTTTACATGTAATTATTCTTTTATTTCACTGGTAAAGCCGGATGACAAAAGAAGAAACTAACCTTGTAAGAAATACAACATTCATTTATCTGACCTAGACTCCCTCATTCATGTTTTCTTCTTTTTTTTTTTTTTTTTTTTTTTTTTGAGGCAGGGTCTTGCTCTATCGCCCAGGCTGGAGTGCAGTGGTGCGATCACAGCTCATTGCAGCCTTGGCCTCTTGGGCTCAAGTGATCCTTCCACCTCAGTGCCCCAGGTAGCTGGGACTACAGGTGCATGCCATCATTGATTAGCCTAGTCAATTTTTTAAGTTTTATTTTTGTAGATTCAAGGTCTCACTATACCCAGGCTGGTCTTGGACTCCCGGACTGAAGTGATCTTCCCACCTCAACCTCCCAAAGTGCTGGGATTACAGGTGTGAGCCACCATGCCCTGCTTCATTCAATATTTCTGTGTACCTTACTGAGACCAATCATGGGATCTCTCTCTTCAACCCGGTTTTCTAATATTTCTGGCAGTCCTAAGTCCTGCAGCAAAATGGCTTGAATATATTTTCTCCATTCTAATTTTTTTATCATGACTAAAAACACATGACATAAAATTTACCAAGTGAGCCATTTTTAAGTATATAGTTTAGTGGTAAGTCTATTGTGATGAAACAAATCTCTGGAACTTTTTCGTCTTGTGAATCTGAAACTATACCCATTAAACAGTTTCCCTACTTCGTACAATCCCTGGTAATCACCATTCTACTCTGTTTCCAGGAATTTGATTACTTTATATACCTCATATAAGTGGAATTATATAGTGCTTTGTCTTTTTGTGACTGGTTTATTTCACCTAGTATAATGTTCATCCATGTTGTAGCTTACAACAGAATTTCCTTTTTAAAGCTGAATATTCCATTGTGGGTGTATACTCCATTCACATTTTCAATAAGTTTGTTGAGTTTGGGTGAAATCTTATATATAGAACCGTATTGTGGCATTCAGGGTGATTGAAAAGTAAGTACAACTCTAGGGCAGTGACTTCAGGCTTTTGAATACATTACCTTATCCATAAAACATGCTTGACCAAATTCTCAATATATGTATATTTATGTCTACTGCTATCGATCCAGATGTTAAACATTGACAACATTTAGTTTCTTCTCCTACTTTCCTTCCTCCCCTTCTTTCCTCTGCTTTCCTGTCCCTCTGCTCCCATCTCTCCTTTCTTCTTGTCCCTTCTCCTTTCCCTCTATTTCTTCCCCTGTCCCTTTCTTCTCCTGTCCCTTTCTTCTTCTCCACTACCTCATTCCCTTCTCCTTCTGCCATTTTCCCCTATTTATCAAAAAATAAATCTAAATAGAAGTTGTGGTATTTTCCTTCCATATTCCAGTGAATCATTTTGTACACCAACTACCGTGGAGACCGCCTTGCTCTGTGTTTTGGAGACAAATCATCACTTTCTATTGATATTTATTATTTCATTTTTATAGATATTTATGGAGCCATGTTCAAGATACTGTGTATGGTAATGATCCTAGGAAGACTTTGAGGGTCAATCTTTCTAAAAGCTGGATAGTATCATATTCCAGACTTTTTTTTTTTTTTTTTTTTTTTTTTTTTTTTTTTTTGAGACAGAGTCTCACTCTGTCACCCAGGCTGGAGTGCACTGGCATGATCTTGGCTCACTGCAACCTCTGCCTCCCAGGTTCAGGTGATTCTTGTATCTCAGCCTCCCAAGCAGCTGGGAGTACAGGTGCACACCACGACACTTGGCTAATTTTTGTATTTTTGGTAGAGACAGTGTTTTGCCATTTTGGCCAGGCTGGTCTCAAACTCCTGGCCTCATGTGATCTGCCTGCCTCAGCCTCCCAAAGTGCTGGGATTATAGGCATGATCCACTGTGCCTGGCCAGACTTCTTTTTTTTTTCAATCACTAATCTTATTCTTTGAGGATTAAGAAGTACGTTCAATTAATTGCTTCTTTAATCCTTTTATTTTTGGAATAGTTGAAGTTTAGTTGGAAAATCATGTTTTACATTTAATTTTGAGGATTTGTTTTACACTTAGTGTTCATGTACATTTGTAGTCCTCACACTTTTTACCTGAAGATAAAGAAAGGTTAATATATACCTCTTAGGAGACTGAAGACTTAGACTGAATTGGCTTGCTGAAAGCAAGAAATAAATTTGAAATCTGTTTTGCCTTAAACTTACATGATTTCTATCTTTTCCATATTTTGGGGCTCAGTTTGAAGGTCCAGACTAATGTTTCTCCTGAAGCTTCGTGTATCCTCTGGCAAACTCATGAATAGCTCTGTGGATATGGGTGCCTTAGATTAAGAAGTAGAGAATGAGGCCTGCTGGTTACTTTAAGTTCAGTTTTTTTGTTGTTTGTTTTGTTGTTGAGACGGGATCTGGTTCTGTTGCCCAGGCTGGAGTGCAATGGTGTGATCTCAGCTCACTGCACCCTCCACCTCCTGGGCTCAAGAGATCTTCCCAAGTAGCTGGGACTACAGGCATGCGCCACCATGCCCAGCTAATTTTTGTGTTTTTTTGTAGAGACTAGGTTTCGTCATGTTGCCCAGGCGGGTCTTGAACTCTAAGTTCAGTTTTTAAAGAAATAACATTTAAATCTAGGTTCAGAATATTAATTTCGTTGTGCTGATTTTAAATGATAAACTGAAAAATAAATATTAACTTAACCTTCCCCTTGTATTTTAGTTTTAATCACAGCAATATATGTGTGTGGTAACGAGTCTAGTAGTACAGAAAAATTTATAGAAAGGAATGTTTTCTTATTCCTCTGCTCCTCCCCTTCCCTGTGTGTAGCCTGTTAACCATTTCTCCATTTCTGTTTTGGGTTCTTTGGGGAGTTACTTTTATAATTATTAGAAAACCACATTCAGATATTCTGAGGGTGAGGAAAGGATTCTTAAGGGAAGGAAGGCATATTTGTCTGTACAGTCTACTGTCTTGACATGGAAACTTTGTTTTAAAAAGTACTTCCTGGGAAAGCAACTGAAACTTATTTTTTAAATTTATGTCAGGACATGATTCTGTTTTTCCTGTGAATGCCTTAGTTTTTCTTCAGTCACTTTATAGCCTCCCTACACCTCTTAAAATTCATAAACTCTGTGTTCAGGTTGCTCTTAATTTCTCCCTAATACTATTTTTTTCTTCTGTTAGTAATAAAGTAGCTGTTTTCCCATAATAATAGAACAGTAGAGTTAGTTTTCACCCAAGGAGTGGCAAATGTTCTTGATATTTGATTATTAGCATTTTCAAAAACAACCAGTTGAACACCCTAGCAGCTCTAGTTTGAATTGGTGCCCCTAAACTTCACAACCAATCTGACCTAACAGGATTCAAGCATAAAATTGCCTGAAGTCTTCCTACAATTGGAGGACAAAGAAGAGGGAGTAACTACCCTATTGACAAGTCACAGGTCATTTCTTGTTTGCTGGGTGACATCGCTAATGTCCTTTTAGTTAAAACATCTAAAGTAATACACGTTCATTACTGTAAAACTGCCAATTTTTTTTTTCCTTTGGTCCTGCTTCATGAATAGGGTGGTGGTGGTGGTGGTGGTTGTTTGAGACAGAGTCTTGCTTTGTCGCCCAGGCATAATCTTGGCTCACTGCAACCTCCCCCTCCCAGGTTCAAGCAATACTCATGCCTCAGCCTCCTGAGTAGCTGGGATTACAGGCACATGCCACCATACCTGGCTCATTTTTGTATTTTTAGTGAAGTCAGGGTTTCACCATGTTGGCCAGGCTGGTCTCGAACTCCTGACCTCAGGTTATCTGCCCACCTCTGCCTCCCAAAGTGCTGGGGTTACAGGCATGAGCCACCGCACCCAGCCAAAAAGTGTTTTAATAAGTGGTTTTCTACTTCCTGGTGTTGAGTCTGTAAATTTTAAATGTTTGCTCCCAGTGTGGTTAATATTTTCATGTCACATGACTGGATTCACAACTTGTACTTTCAAGTGTTTTCTGTCTTTAAAAACTCTCATGTTTTACCTTTAAAACTATTTTTATCTACCAATGGGTCAGTAAAAGAAAAAAAGGAAACTATTTTTATGACATAGCAATCTTGGCAAAAATCTATTAATTTAACATTGTACATTTTATTTTTTTCAGAGATTGTCTATACTCCTTGGTTCACATGCTTTTTAATAACATAAAATCAGCCAGGTGCAGTGGCACCAGCCTGTAGTCCCAGCCACTCAGGAGTCTGAGTTGTGGGTATCCCCTGAGTCCAGGGATTAAATCCAGCCTAGGCAACATAGGGAGACCTCCATCTCTTAAAAAAGACAAAATAGTAATGTTAAAGCCAAATTATAAATTGATAAATTTACTTTAAAACTTAGCGGCCGGGCGCGGTGGCTCAAGCCTGTAATCCCAGCACTTTGGGAGGCCGAGACGGGCGGATCACGAGGTCAGGAGTTCGAGACCATCCTGGCTAACACGGTGAAACCCTGTCTCTACTAAAAAATACGAAAAACTAGCCGGGCGAGGTGGCGGGCGCCTGTAGTCCCGGCTACTCGGGAGGCTGAGGCAGGAGAATGGCGTAAAAACCCGGGAGGCGGAGCTTGCAGTGAGCTGAGATCCGGCCACTGCACTCCAGCCTGGGCGACACAGCGAGACTCCGTCTCAAAAAAAAAAAAAAAAAAAAAAAAAAAAAACTTAGCATTAAGTTTTTGAAAGGTAAAAAAATACCTCTATAGTTCTCACTTTTCACTTGATGAGAAGTTGGTAAACTACTGTTTAAGTTTTAGAATGTGTGTTAATGTATGCAGCAGTAATACTGGAAACTTGATTGTTGGTTATCAAATGTTAGTAAGAACAAAGAAAAAAATTTACACATTTAATCTAACAGTTCCTTTTAAAATCATTTGAAAGATTAAGTAATAATCTTTTTATGCCACTTTTTAGTAGTCTCCTAGAATACTAATATTTTTTTCATCTTTCCCTTTTTCTGAAATAACCAAATTACTATATTAAACTCAGCTTGACTATAGCTTGTTATAATGCATGTGCATGCTGTGTCTGCAAGCTGAGACGCTCAAACAATAAAACCAAATTGTATTACAGCACAAGTATTTTCTTTCCTGTGGAAGGTAAGTAAAATCTCATTGGAACCATCAAAGGAGAATATTGGTGTGCCTTAATGTGGAATTGTTTGCCTGTGTATTAGATCATGCCTTTGCAAAATCCTTGATTATCTACTGGTGATTTGCATTTTGTAACTCAAGGTTGATTAAAGATTTGTATAACTTTTTTAATGCTAATGTCTTTAGTATTCTGAGGTAATATACTAAAAAAATACTGCCTAATTGTGGAGTGTTCACAAAATAAAACAAGAAGATTGCATTATTTTCTTCTTTGTCATTCCATTGACTAGAAAATTCTATCTCTGAGCCATTTCCAAAAGTTTGAATTAGTTTAAGTAGTTATGGTGCCTGAATTTTGTTTATATTTTCTAATGAAAAATATAGTTTTAGATATAAGGCCACATGATTACCGAAGAATCTCAGAAGGGAGTTGTTGCTTTTAATTAACACTGACATCCCATGATAATCTTTAAAAAAAGCAAAGTAGAAGGATGTTGGAAATTTCCTATCATGTTCATAGTTAAATTGTGGACTGATTTATGGGTGGATATTACATCCTTTTATCTTTCACATATAATAGATAAGTCAGCATTTAGAGAGAGAGAGACAAATTGAGGAAAAAGCAGAGGTTGCTAGACAAAAATGTTTGTCTTCCTCTATTTATTTTCTTACCTGCTGTGTACTTTCATAATCTTAATCTTATTTTTTTGTGCGTGCTTATTTGTAATTAACCTTAGATCTTATATAAACACAGGTGAAATAAATGCAATGAAAATAGTACTTCAGTAACGTTTTATTTTCTTTTTATTAGTTTCTTCACTAGTTGAAGAAGGAGAAAAACAGAACAAACGTTTTAGATCATCAAAAATGTCTTGCAGAGAATCTGCCCCACTGACCCCTTCCTCAGCACCAGTAAGCCAGGAGTCACTGGCAGTTAAAGAAAAGTTCATCCCACCCGAGCTCAGCATCTGGGACTATTTCATAGCTAAGGTAATTAAAATGCTATCTAGATCAATATTTTCATAGTCAAATAGAAATGAGAATATCAGAAATAAGTGTAATTTTTGGTGCTTCCAAATGTTTTCACACTTTGGTTTAGAAAATTTTCGTTACTATCAGGCTACATTCCAAAAATGTATACCTTAGAATATTTTGACCATATTTCATAGAGTTTTTAAGGCAGTTTTTTGGTAAATTATGATGTTTGCATTTTAAACAACTTTTGCATTTTATTATATTTTTATGAGATAAAAGATAATTTGCTTAACACTCTCATGTTAATGTACTTGATGGTGATTAAGAAATCAAAGTGCTCTGGTCATCTATCATCCATATACATTTTTTTTTATACTACAGCAGTCTTTCATTATTCTGAAATGCATAAATTTCAATTACCAGTGTTTAGTTAAGTAACATTATTCCCTCAACAACATGGTTCAAATTTGTTACCACAGTATATTAAATATGAGTAAACTTCCCTGCTTCATTCTAGAAATCACTATGTAAATATGCACTTTTTGATCAGTGACCAATCATATCAGTTCTTTTAAAGTCTTTCAGTGATTGATTATGTAGCACCTGTTACTCAGTTCATACACAGCAAAGCATGCAGTTGTTTTGTTTCTTCTCCTGTGATAAACCCATATGATAGAGTACAAAATTGGATTTAATCAGAAGAGGGAAGTGGCCAACTAAGATGAAAGTGCATCCATAAAAAAAGTGATAGTACTGAGAGTGATATTCAAGTTGAACATAATGAAGTTAGAGAACAAATAGCCAACCGTGGGTATGTTGACAATGCTGCCATTTGAAAGACTCTAGATGTACAGCCAGAGGAATTTAGTGAAGATGAACTTATAAATGTAGAAAGTAGTTGTGATAAAATGATGAAGATGTTCAGAGATAGTGACCTTGCCAAAAAACTTCACATTGAAGGGATTCACAGCATTGAAAATGCAAAGAACAGTATGTTGGAAGCTGATAAAATCTTAGAAGTGTGACAGTTTGTTTAAGGCACAGAAGAAATGCTTGCTTCATATCCTAAGTTACAGAGATAAAAGGCAATCGCTACTCAAACTACTCTTGATAAGTTTTTTACAAAGAAATAAAACATGTTATTTCTTTGTATTCCTAATATTTTAATTACAGTATGTTAAAATTAGTTTATTTTAAAAAATTTTTTCTATTCATTTATAGCTGATGGTAAGAGTTTTTAGTGTTTTGACAAATGTTTTTAAAGGTCACAAAACATTTGTAATTTTTCCCATTGATTATTATTGCTCTGTATAGTTTCTGCATGCATGGTCATTTTTATAGTCATGCAATACTGTGCGAAACAAGGACTGCCTATATAAGTATCTTTCACTTTTTGTGTCATCAGCCACATCCCTCACATTCTCAATTTCCAGACGTTCTCCTGCACAAATTGACATCTAACTCTAACTGTTCTCTGGTGACAAAAGTCTTCCAGGCCTACTAAGCTATGGCTTTTATTTTTCTCATATCCTACATGCTTAAGGGTAATGAAGGGAGTTTGTGTCTCCTTGTTCCTCACTGCCATTTTTTGAGTGATTTATTTATTCATATATTCAACAAATATTTATTAAGCACTTCATTTATCTAGGAATATCTTTATTTCACTTCTATATTTTGAAGGAGAGTTTTTGCTGGATATAGGATTGTTGGTTAGCAAGGCCTTCTTTAGCTGTCTTGTTTCTGAATCTTTTTGTTAAATGTCTAGGGTCTGCCCTTACACCCAGTCAATATCACAACTTCAAAGTAGTTGAGATGTTACCTTCCCTAATTGTTTGCTCCTGAGATCTCTGTTACTTTTGATAATGCCTATGGGCCTAGAATTTTAAAGACAACCCCTCTGGCAGGGCATCAGAACTCTAGTCTTCACAGCCTGCCCTGCTGACGCTGGTGGAACACCTACACCACAGAGATTGGGGTAGAATGGGAACAGCTCCTAACCAAGTTCTCACTGTTTTACCCAGATCAAATCCCATAGATTTTTTTAAATAAATACTTCTCTATGTGTTATATGCATGGGTCAACCATTGGTTGTTTTCTACAACTTTGTTCAATTTTATTGTTGCTTTTTGGAGAAAGGACTTACCAAGCTGTTTACTCAGCTGTTCCAGAAGTTCCACTCTCCCTGCTATGTTTCTTTGTTGGTCTTCCAAGGTTTTACAACCTTTTTTTCAAACTTCCCACATCTCCCTTTCCATCCTATCCTCACTCTTAATTGATGACCTCACCTTGTAAGTCTCTGAGAAAGATAGAATCAGACAAAACTTTTTCATCATCCCAATTTAAAGTTACAGATCAATTACATTTGTTCCTGGCTTATTCCCTCCTGTTATAGTGGAGGAAAAGTCCTTCTATCAAAGACCATTTTCTCGAGTTCTACTCTGAATCGCATTCTTTCTTTTCTTCTCTACTCTCCCCTGTGTTTTCAGTTCTCTTCCTCTCTGTCGAATCCTTCACATCAAGATGAAAATGTGCTTTAGTATCTCCCATCCCAAACCCCTGCTTTGACCCTGAAATATTTTCCAGCTGCTATCCCATTTTTCCCACTCACATTCAGCTTTTCAAAACTATAGACACATGTGCTTTCTACTGCCTTGTTTCCCTTTCATACTTACTTAGCATATAACTTTCTGACCCAGTTACACCCATTAAAACTGCTCTTGTTGAGATTCAGGTGATATCCATGTCAAGTATAGTGGAAACTTTTTAATTATTTTCTTAATCTGTCTTCTTAGCATCATTCAACATTCTTCACTACTCCTGCCTTGAAATGCTTTTCTCTTCTTTTCTCCTGATGCGAGTTTCTTGTAGCTTTTTTTCTTAAACTTACTATTTATTCCTTCATAATCTTCTTTCTTCATCCTTCCTCTTCTATTTGACCCATGAATGTTGGTCTTCTTCGTCATTTGTACATTTTATATCGGTTTTCCCCAAAACCTTCCCTCTCATACCCAGTCTTTCCATTTTATGAAATTATATATTCATCCTTATAGTTGCTCAAGCCAAAAACCTGGGAATCATTTGTTTTTCCCCCACCTTCTCTTGCTCTCCAAATCTATCAGCAGATCTGTCGGTGCTTTCTCCAAAATATGTCTTGAATCTACTATTTCTCTCCAGCTTCATTACTAACCACCTATATCCAAGCTGCCAACTCCTGTTTTAGTTACTGATGTCTCCATTTCTACTCTTGCCATTTAGCTTTTCTCTCATAAGAGATTGATCGTAATGATATACTTAGCATACAAATCTCAGAAGCTGTCTTCTACCTACAACTTATTGGTGGCATTCCCTTACATTCCTTTACCATGGCCTGCGAGACCCCATCTGAGCTGTCATTTGCTATTCTCTCCAATCTTTCTCCCAACATTTATCTTTCCGCTTAGCAGACTCAATCAAACTATTTTCAAACCAAACTCTTTCCCAAACTCTTTCTGCATTCTTTTTCCACTGTCTAAAATGCTTTTCTTCCCTCTTGTTGTATGGTTTATTCCTTCTTGTCCTTTAGTTCTCATACTTTTCTTTTTTTCTTTTTTTTTTTTTTGAGACAAAGTTTGGCTCTGTTGCCCAGGCTGGAGTGCAGTGGTGCGATCTCGGCTCACTGCAACCTCCCCCTCCTGGTTCACACCATTCTCCTGCCTCAGCCTCTCAAGTAGCTGGGACTACAAGTGCCCACCACCACGCCCAGCTAATTTTTTGTATTTTTAGTAGAAACGGGGTTTCACTGTGTTCACCAGGATGGTCTCGATCTCCTGAACTTGTGATCCGCCCGCCTCGGCCTCCCAAAGTGGTGGGATTATAGGCGTGAGCCACCGCGCCCGGCGTCTCGTACTTTTCAAAGAGGACTTCCATGATCACCTTATCTCAATTCTCCTTATTCTCCATTTCTTTTCTTTGTAGCTCATAATACAAGTTGTATTTAGTTTTCTGTTATTTGCCTATTTTTTCCACTAACATGTAAAATGTAAATGAGGGTGGTGATTGTATCTGTCTTAAAAATTCTTAAATCAGGTAGAATTCTTGCCGCACAGTGAATACTTAATAAATTTTTGTTGAATGGATGAAAAAATAATGGAATTGTATCACGTGATGTCAAAGGCATAGGATGGTAAGATAATAGTTACTTACCTCTCTTATAGTGAAGTATCTGCAAATGAGATGAATTATTACTGTTAGACTATATGTTTGAATGTATTAAATTAGATATTTGGCTGATAAATTTCATGATTCCTTTATTTTAGCCTTTTCTACCCCCTTCTCAAAGTAGAGCTGAATATGATTCAGAGGAGAGTCTGGGAAGTGACGATGATGATGATGATGATGATGATGTTTTAGCATCAGATTTCCATCTCCAGGAGCATTCTAATTCAAATTCATATAGGTATGGAATATTTTATTTTAAATTTCTTTTTAAAAATCATGGTTTATATAAATAATATTTTTGAAAAAATACGTGTGAAATTAATAGCTTGTTGACTTTATAACACATTATAACCCAGATTTCTTTAGTTGAAATTGTTAAATTCCTTTCCTTAACAATAATTTCTATGTTGACTTTATAACACATTATAACTCAAATTTCTTTAGTTGAAATTGTTAAATTCCTTTCCTTAACAATAATTTCTCACATACCTTTGTTTGTCCATTAATGGACTATCCGTAATTTGCATCATTCCTAACAAATCTTGCTCCAAGATTATACATTGCATTTTGGGCTCTAACATAAACAAGTTCTACTGTTTTAGTCTAGAAAATATAAAGTATTTTCAGTAGAACACTAGTACTATAAGATATCAATAGGCACTATCTTCAAAAAGTACTCTGTATACCATATAAATGTTCTAAATGCTCACCTCTGGCTCCAGTACTGCGTTATTCTTACATTCATGAATGATGGAATATTAACTTGTCTCTGTTGATATGTTTACATCTAAAACATATATATGTTTTACTAAAACATGGTATGTTAATGGCGTGATAAAAAAATGTAAATTTTCCAAAAGAGATAAATGTATGAGGACATTGAAGTCATTCTTTATTTAAAAGTTACTATGAGATTATTTACTTCCTGGTTTATTGAGAGTTTTTTTCCCCCTGCTGAATGAATTTTACTTTTTCAGTATATAAATCATTTAAAAGTCAAACTGCACAACTCAACAACAAAAAGACAAATAGGCCGGGCACGGTGGCTCACGCCTGTAATCCCAGCACTTTGGGAGGCCGAGGCGGGCGGATCACGAGGTCAGGAGATCGAGACCATCCTGGCTAACACGGTGAAACCCCGTCTCTACTAAAAATGCAAAAAATTAGCCGGGCGAGGAGGCGGGCGCCTGTAGTCCCAGCTACTCGGGAGGCTGAGGCAGGAGAATGGCGTGAACCCGGGAGGCGGAGCTTGCAGTGAGCCGAGATCGCGCCACTGCACTCCAGCCTGGGCGACTAAGCAAGACTCTGTCTCAAAAAAAAAAAAAAAAAACAAAAAGACAAATAATTTAAAAAATAAACAAAGGGCTGGGCATGATGGCCTATACCTGTAATCCCAGCACTTTGGGAGGCCAAGGTGGTCAGATCACTTGAACCCAGGAGTTCAAGATCAGCCCAGACAACATGGCAAAACCCCATCTATATTTCTAAAAAAAAAAAGTGTTAATGAACAAAGGACTTGAATAGACATTTCTCCAAAGATGATATGAAAATGGCCAATAAGAATATGAAAAGATGTTCAATATCATTAATCATTAGAGAAAGGCAGATCAGTTTCCCAATGAGGCAACATCTCATATGCATTAGGATGGCTACAAAAAAAAAAACATAACAGTGCTGGCAAGGAGGAGGAGAAATTGGAATCTTTGTGCACTTTTGGTGAGAATGTAAAATGGTGCAGCAACTGTGAAAAACAGTATACTGGTTCCTTAAAAAATTAAAAATAGAAATTAACATATGATCCAGCCTTTCCACTATGGATATATACCTGAAAATATTGAAAACAGGGACTGAAACAGATATTTGTACTTCCCATGTTCTTAGCAGCACTAGTTACAGTAACCGAGGGGAAGAAACAATCAAGTGTGTTTTAACAGATGAATTAGTAAACAAAATGTGCTATGTATGTTGAACGGAGTATTATTCAGCCCTAATTAGGAAGGAAATTCTGACACATGCTACAACATGGGTATAATGCTAAGTGACATAAATCAGTCACAGAAAGGGTTATAGTATGTGATTTCACTTATATGAGGTACCTAGAATCATGAAATACATAAAGACTAAAAATAAAATAGTGGTTTTCAAGGGCTGGCGGTGGGGGGAGAATGGGGAATGAATTTAGAGTTTCAGTTTTGCAAGATAAAAAGAATTCTGGAATTGGATGGTGATGGTGGTTGCACAGCATTATGAATGTACTTAATGCCCCTGAACTATAAACTTAAAAATGGCCAAAATGGTAAATTTTATGTTTTTGTACTACTGTTAAAAAATAACTAAAAATTCAGTCCTTTAAGAAATAAATATGTTCCACTTGAAATAAAAGAGAAGCTGACTTTTTTTTAAACCAAACTATATAAAAATGTGAAATCACAAGTTTTACTTAAGCTTCTATTTACTCTATCCAATTTCTTCTGCACATCCTCTACAGCAAATCACTTTTATTAGCTTCTGGTTTATCCTTCTGTTTGCAAATAAGCAAAAGCATCTGTCCAAACTTATTCCCCCAGATTTTTTGCAGAGGGTAGCATACTACATATAGTGTTCTGCTACCTGCTTTTTATTTATTACTACATATGAAAACTTACTCCATATTAACATTTAGAGATCCTTCTTCATTACTCCTTATGGTTACCCTAATATTCCTTAGGTCAAAAATAGTTATTCAACGAGTACTCTCGTTGTGGACAATTTTGGTTATTTTTGCACTTCTGCTATTGTAGATAATGCTGAAACGACTAACTGGATGTGTATATTATTTTGTTTTCATAGAGGGGTATATTCAGGTTGATTCCTAATAGTGGAATTTGTTGAATCAAAGGGTAGTATACTTTTCTAAATCCCTATAGAAATTGTTAACAGATCTATTGTTGCTTTATTTTTAGTTGGTCCTTGATGCGGTTGGCAATGGTGCAATTGGTGCTCAACAATTTGAAGACTTTTTATCCCTTTGCAGGTCATGATCTTGCAGGTAATAAATAGCTCCACTTGAACTCATGGTACCATTGCTTTTGACTTACTACCTGTTTTTTTTGGGTTTTTTTGTTTTTTTTCTGGAGTGGGGGGGGGGAATTTTAGTGACATCCTGTTATAGAAGTTAGATTTCTTTTAACTAAACCATCCGTCTGTAAATGTATCTGTCATACTGTTAGGTGCTTGAGGAGGGCAACATCCAAGAAATCAAGGGCACTGAACGTGATATGATTGACTATATTGAGACTCTATACTCTAGCCAAGTGTTAAGGGATTTTACAATGGAGAGAAAACTAAACAAATGCAAAAGCTAGCAATTATTAACTTCAAAGGAGGAAAAGATTGTACAGGAAAGAAAGGGGCATGATAACATTCTAAGTGATTCTGCTATGAACTGTAGTTCTGTATATATGATACAGTAAACACAAAAATACCAATTTAACGAAATATTTTTATGAGACTCTATCATAATGATGACAGAGGAGTTTATTCTGATTATGCCATAGTAGTAAATCAGTAGATCATTTCTGAAATTGAAAAATTAAGTATTAAGCATGTTATTTAGATATAGAGAGGTAAGTAGTAGGAATAACTAAAAGTTGAAAGTGAGATTAGGACTCCAGAGTATGGATGGGCAGAATTGCAAAGTGCTGAGTTCCATGGCAAGTATTATTTAATTTTAACTTTATGTTTTGTTTTCATTTTCTATAGCTCTTAAAGAGTTATATGCCATACAGAAATTAGTCCGATACAAATTAAAGCAGGGGTGTCCAATCTTTTGGCTTCCCTGGGCCACACAGGAAGAATAATTGCCTTGGGCCACACATGAAATACATTCATACTAACAACAGATGATGAGCTTAAAAGAAAAATCACAAAAAAATTCATAATGTTTTAAGAAAGTTTACGAATTTGTGTTGGGCTTCACTCAAAGCTGTCTGGGCCGTATGCAGCCTGTGGGCCATGGGTTGGACAAGTTTGATTTAAAGCAATTAATTTTCCCCACATACATATTTTCAAAATCTTCAGATACATTTTTCTTGTAATATTGAAGTCAGAAGCAGTAATGTTGAAATACTTACACAGATTTATGGCATACCTTTTGTAATCCTCTGGATTTCTTTGCCCATCTCACCTTGCACATCTTCCCTGCCAAAGTGTATGTTAATATTTAATCTCAGTCTTTTTTTTTCCTGCATCCGCTCTCCCTGCTCTCATTTCAGTCTTCCTTAAAATTGAATATGGCATTTTACTGCATAAGATTAATATGAGTCAGTGTTCCCATTTTAGAGCTTCCAGTTAGTTCACCTCTTTGTCATGCGGTTCTAAAAACTCTTCAATGTTGGGAACAAGTTCTTCTCCGACGACTTGAAATCCATGGTGGGCCACCTCAAAATTATATCGCAAGTCATACCTCTGAAGAGAGTTTGTCTGCAGGTCCTGCAATTCTTCGCCACAAAGCTTTACTGGAACCTACGAACACTCCTTTCAAGTAGGTTTTCTTATGAATATTGTTTGGGTTTTTTTGTTTGTTTTTTGAGATGGCATCTCACTCTGTCATCCAGGCTGGAGTGCAATGGCACAATCTCAGCTCACTGCAGCCTCTGCCTCCTGGGTTCAAGCGATTATCCTGCCTCAGTCTCCTGAGTAGCTGGGATTATAGGAGCCCGCCACCATGCCTGGTTAATTTTTGTATTTTTAGTAGAAATGGGGTTTCACCATGTTGGCCAGGCTTGTCTCAAACTCCTGACCTCAGGTGATGCACCCGCCTCGGCCTCCCCAAGTGCTGGGATTACAGGTGTGAGCCACCACACCCACCCTGAATACTGTTTTTAAGATAGGAGTTTTACTTTTTGGGCTGCACATTCTTGTCATAACTACTCAACCCTGCCAATGTAGAGTGAAAGCAACCATAGACAACATGTACACAAATATATTCAGTTGTTGTCCAATAAACTTTATTTCTTAAAATGGTAGGTAGACTAGATTTGGACTGTGAGCCATAGTTTATTGATGCCTGCTCTAGAGCAGTGCTGTTCAAAATAACTGGTTACAGAAGTGTTAAAAGTTTATAGCACTAAGCAACAGTCAACAGATGCAGCACAATTCCTGTCAAATTACCAACATCATTCTTAACAGAATTAGGAAAAAACTATTCTAAATTTCACATGGAAGCAATAGAGCGCTGGATTAGCCAAAGCAATCCTAAGCAAAAAGAACAAGGCATCACATTACCTGACTTCAAACTATACTACAAAGCAACAGTAACCAAAACAGCATGGTACTGGTACAAAAATAGACAAATAGACCAGTGGAACAAAATAGAGAACCCAGAAATAAACTCATGAGAATTTGTTCTACAGATTATTTCATCACTCAGGTAGTACTAAGCCCAGTACCCAGTAGTTACTTTTCCTTTTTTGGAGACAAAGTCTTACTCTGTTAACCAGGCTGGAGTGCAGTGGCATGATAACAGTTCACTGCAGCCTTCACCTCCTGGGCACAAACGATCCTCCTGTGTCGGCCTCCTGAGTAGCTGGGATCACAGGCATGCAACACCATGCCCAACTAATTTTTTGTATTTTTTGTAGAGACGGGGTTTCACCTTGTTACTCAGACTGGTCTCAAACTCCTGTGCTCAAGCAGCCCATCTGCCACAGCCTCCCAGAGTGCTGGGATTTCAACTGTGAGCCACCATGCCTGGCCCCCAATAGTTATTTTTTCTGATCCTCTTTCTCCTCCCCCCTCCCCCCTCAAGTAGACCCCACTGTCTGTCGTTCCCTTCTTTGTGTTCACGAGTTCTCAACATTTAGCTCCCACTTTTAAGTGAGAACATACAGTATTTGGGTTTCTGTTCTTGTGCTAGTTTGCTAAGGATAGTAACCTCCAGCTCCATCCATGTTCTTGCAAAAGACATTATCTCATTCTTTTTTATGGCTGCATAGTATTTCTTGTATCTGTACCACATTTCCTTAACCAGTCTGTCACTGATGAGCATTTAGGTTCGTTCCATGTCTTTGCTATTGTGAATAATGCTGCAGCAAACACTTGTGTGCATGTGTCTTTTATGGTAGAATCATTTGTATTACCCTAGGTATATACCCAGTAATGGGATTGCTGGGTCAAATGATAGTTGCATTTTTAGCTCTTTGAGGAATTGCCATACTGCTTTCCACAGTGGTTGAAGTAATTTACACTCCCACTGACGGTGCATAAGTGTTCCCTTTTCTCTGCAACCTTCCCAGCATCTGTTATTTTTTATAAATAATCTGTTATTTTTTAATGATAGCCATTCTAACTGGTGTGAGATGGTATCTCATTGTGCTTTTGATTTGCTTTCTCAAATGATCAGTGATATTGAGCTTTTTTCTTATGCTCATTGGCATGTACGTCTTCTTTTGCAGAGTGTCTGTTCGTGTCCTTTGCCCATTTTTTAATGGTGGTGTTTGTTTTTCTTTTGTAAGTCAGTTGAAGTTCGTTATAGATGCTGGATGTTAGACCTTTGTCAGGAACATAGTTTGAAAATATTTTCTCCCATTTAGGTTGTCTGTTTACTCTGTCGATAGTTTGTTGTGCAGAAGCTCTTAAGTTTAATTAGATCCTATTTGTCAATTTTTGCTTTTGTTGCAATTCCTTTTGGGGTCCTTGTCATAAAATCTTTGCCTGTTCCTATGTCCAGGGTGGTATTGCCTAGCTTGTCTGCCAAAACTTTTATAGCTTTTGGTTTAACACGTAAGTCTTTAATCCCTTTTGAGTTGATTTTTGTGTATGTTGCAAGGAAGGGGTTCAGTTTCAATCTTCTGCATTTGGCTAGCCGGTTATCCCAGCACCGTTTATAGAATAGGCAGTCTTTTCTTAATTGCTTGTTTTTGTCAGCTTTGTTGAAGATCAGATGGCCAGAGGCATGTCACCTTATTTCCCAGTTCTCTATTCTGTTCCAGTGGTCAATGTGCCTGTTTTTGTACCAATACTTTTCCATGTGGTTACTGTATTTTTGTAGTATACTTCAAAATCAGGTAATGTGATTCCAGTTTTGTTCCTTTTGCTTAGGATTGCCTTGCTATTTAGGCTCTTTTGTTGTTGTTGTTTCATACTAATTTTAAAATAGGTTTCTCTAGTTCTGTGAAGAATGTTGTTGGTGGTTTGTTAGGAATAGCATTGAATCTGTAAATTGCTTTGGGCAGTATATCCACTTTAATGATACTGATTCTTCTTCTCCATGAACATGGGATGTTTCTTCCATTTGTTTGTGTCTTATGTGATTTCTTTGAGCAGTGTTTTGTAATTCTCATTGTAGAGATCTTTCACCTCCTGGTTAGCTGTATTTCTAGGTATTTTATTCTTTTTGTGGCAGTTATGAATGGGGCTGCCTTCCTGATTTGGCTCTCATCTTAGCTGTTGTGTATAGGAATGCTGGTGATTTCTTGTGCACTGATTTTTGTATTCTGAAACTTTGCTAAGTTGTTTATCAGATCTAGGAGTTTTTGGGCTGAGACATAGTGTTTTCTAGATATAGAATCATGTCATCTACAAACAGGCATAGTTTTACTTCCTGTCTTCCTATATGGATGCCTTTTATTTCTTTCTCTTTCCTGATTGCTCTGGTCAGGACTTTGGATACTAGGTTGAATGGGAGTGGTGAGAGAGAGCGTCCTTGTCTTGTGTTTATTTTCAAGGAGAATGCTTCCTGCTTTTGCCCATTCAGTATGATGTTGGCTGTGGGTTTGTCATAGATGGCTCTTACTATTTTGAAGTATGTTCTTTCAATACCTAGTTTACTGGGAGTTTTTACATGGATTGATGTTGAATTTTATCAGAAGCCTTTTCCGATATAATTATGTGGTTTTTGTCTTTAGTTCTGTTTGTGTGATTCATCACGTTTATTGATTTGCATATGTTGAACCAAACTTGCATCCTGGGAATTAAGCCTACTTGATCATGGTGAATTAGCTTTTTGATGTGCTGCTGGGTTTGGTTTGCGAGTATTTTGTTGAATATATTTGTGTTGACATTCATCAAGGATATTGGTTTGAAGTTTTCTTTTTCTGTTATGTCTCTGAAGGTTTTGGTATCAGGATAATGTTGACTTCATAGAATTAGGTGTGGAGGAGTTTCCCCTCCTCAATTTTTGGAGTAGTTTTAGTAGGAATGGTATCAGCTTTTCTTTGTACATTCGGTAGAATTTGGCTGTTAATCCATCTGGTTCTGTGCTTTTTTTGGTTGGTATGCTATTCATTACTGATTGAATTTCAGAGCTCATTATTAGCTTTGTCAGGGAATCGTTTCTTCCAGGTTCAGTCTTGGGAGGGTGTGTGTGTCCAGGAATTTATCCATCTCTTGTAGGTTTTGTAGTCTGTGTGCATAGAGGTGCCCATAGTAGTTTCTAATGGTTATTTTTATTTCTGTGGGGTCAGTGGTAACATCCCCTTGGTCATTTCTAATTGTGTTTATTTGGATCTTCTCTCTTTTCTTCTTTATTAGTCTAGCTAGCAGTCTCTCTGTCTTACTAATTTTTTCAAAAGACCAACTCCTGGATTTGTTGATCTTTTGAATGGTTTTGTGTGTCTCAATTTCTTTCAGTTCAGCTCTGATTTTTGTTACTTTTTATCTTCTACTAGCTTTGGGGTTTATTTGTTCTTGCTTCTCTGATATTTTCCATTATGATGTTAGGTTGTTAATTTGAGATCTTTCTAACTTTTTGGTGTGGACATTTAATGCTATGAATTTCCTCTTAATGCTGCCTTAGCTACGTCCCAGAGATTTTGGTAAAGCATACCTACTTTTGTTAGATCCTATGGCCCTAGGCTAGGGATCAACAAACTATGGCCATCCCCGCAGGTGAAATCCAGACTTCTCCATGCTTCTTTAAATAAAGTTTTATTGAATTATAGCCATAAATGCTCTCAATTTTGCATATTGCCAGTGGTTGCTTTCCCACTGGAAGTCGACAGTCCCTAATTCGGTTCTGAAATGTTCCAAAATTCAAAATTTTTTGAGTACCAACGTGATGCTATAAGTAGAAAATGCCACATGTAAGTATTTAACACAAACTTTGTTTCATGCATACAATTATTAAAAATATAATTTCTCACCTTCACTGCCTGTAATCCCAGCACTTTGGAAGGCCGAAGTGGGTGGATCACCTGAGGTCAGAAGTTCAAGACCAACCTGCCAACATGGTGAAACCCTATCTCTACTAAAAATACAAAAATTAGCTGGGCGTGGTGGCAGGTGCCTGTAATCCCAGCTACTCAGGAGGCTGAAGCAGGAGAATCACTTGAACCTGGGAGGTGGAGGTTGCAGTGAGCCAAGATCGCCTTGTTGCACTGCAGTCTGGGCCAAAGACTGAGATTCCATCTAAAAAATATATATATACACACACACACACACACACACACACACGTGTGTGTATGTATGTATATATATAATTTCTTACCTTCAGATTATGCATGTAAGATGTATATGAAACATAAATGAATTTTTAATTTAGACATATATATTCAAATATTTCTAAATCTGAAAATAGATGAAATTCAAAATACTTCTGGTCGCAAGCATTTTAGATAAGAGATACTTTACCTGTACAGTATCAGACTTGAGTAGTTGTGGCAGAGACCATATGGTCCACAAAGCCTTTAAGGAAAAGGTTGGTGATATGATCTGCCTCCAATCATATAGTCTGATTGCAGTTAACTTATTATAATAAACATTTATATGGCACCAAGGAATTGTTGTCAAGTTAATCAGAAATTTCTGAGGTTTATAATTAAATTTGCTGTCTCTCTCTGTAGATCCAAACACCATCTGGCACTGTCTGTGAAGAGGCTTTGGCAGTATTTGGTGAAGCAGGAAGAAATTCAGGAAACCTTTATCAAAAATATATTCACAAAGAAACGGTGTCTAAATGAGGTCTGTATAAGTTAAAACCTGTTTACTATTTTATTATTGAAGTCTTTTATATTATTATGTAACCATTAAAATGAGATGTATTTTACAGATTTTATATGATAAACATAGGCAATTAATGCTTAGAAAAGTGTAATTTAGAAGGGGGCAGTATTTTCATAAATCAATTTAATTTAATTCAAATTAAAATGGGACTTTTTTCCTTGAAAAAAATGTTTAAGATTCCGCATCTTGTTTCTTGTATTTTGAATTGTCATGATCATCAATTTAAGAGACAAGATAGAAATTTTCTATGATTTTTCATGTGACAATTAAAAGAAGTCTATCTTAGAAGTTTAATTGTAACTGGGTTTATATACTGAAAAATTTTTATTTTATGTATGTATTTTTTTTGAGACGGGGTCTCTGTCACTCAGGTTGGAGTACAGTGGCACCATTTCAGCTCACTGCAACCTCTCCCTCCCAGGCTCAAGCAATCCTCCCACCTCAGCCTCCCAAGTAGCTGGGACCACAGATGCATGCCACCATGCCCAGCTGATTTTTTGTATTTTTGGTAGAGACAGGGTTTCACCATATTGCCCAGGGTGGTCTTGAATTCCTGAGCTCAGGCAATCTACCTGCCTTGGCCTCCCAAAGTGCTGAGATTACAGGCTTGAGCCACTGCACCCAGCCAACTTTTTAAATATGTACATTTTCTTTTCTGTGGATTATGCTTAAATTAATGAAATTTTACAAACCCAAATTAACCTATACTGTAACTGGTTGCTGATACCTTGATATTATCATAATGGTTTTTTTTTTTTTTTTTTTTTTTTTTGGTCATTTAGTTTAGTGCTAGTAATAAGTACCAGTTTCATGATATGGGGAACTTGCTTCTTTCATTTGAGAAGTTTTGTTACTAAAAAGTTCAGGTGAACTAAACAGTAGACATAGTGATGTAGTCAATTATTTTTGTCTCCTGGACTGATAACAAAGAGTTCAGAACTGACATTTGGTATGTGAACCACATTTTGCGTAGCACTGAACTAGTCTGAAAGCAAGCTTTGTACAGTTTTTGAAGTTGGAGGAAACACTGAAGATACTTCAGTTGAAGAAATAAATTGAATGGTTTCACAATAGACAAGCAAAAAGCAAGATGACATCTAACCTTTCTGCCTTAAAGGAAAATTACATATGTATCTCATTGTCTCTCAGTTTAAGCACCAATTTTAAGTGGAAACTGTATATGCTATTATTTACTATTTGCCTCATTTTGTAAATGTATTCGAATCAACCAAGTCGGGAAATAGTGTGTAGTATTCTTGCTGACTTAGTAAGAACTTTGACCTGAGTGCCTTTGTATAATATTGAAATTTAGACAAACATGAATGTATTTCATTTGTTTATTTGATCTTTTTTAAAAAAAAAAATTGATATATTTGACTAATCTTACAAAAATCTTATTTTTCTACTGCTGATATGTTTGGGTATTTGGGAAATGAAGTAGTTCTGAAAACAATACAAAGAAACTATTGAACCATTATATTGTCTAGTTGATCCAGGAATAGAATCATTAAGGAAATAGAGTAGTATAATCAAGCCAGAATACATAAACGTAGCAAATAATAAATATAACTACACATTTTAAAATTTCTGTTATTCTTTGGAGTTTCATGATATCTCAAGAAATTTTTAAAATTATTTTTATTGTAATTTTAATCAGAAGCATGAACATGAATGTTAGACTGACAGTTTTGTGACTATCATTAAGCTAAATGTTTTCTTTGAATTTTGTTTTTTTAATTCAAAATGACTATGATAGCCCTTACTTTGCAGTGTTTTGATAAATTTATTTAAACCTTGACACAATTAATTGTAGTTATTAAAAGTTTGTTGTTATTGCTTTGTTGTTTTATTCTTGATAGTGATACTCTTAAAAATAGTGTCTTTTTGATAACGAATATGAAAAGAAAAATGTTGTATAGTAAAGCATAGATTTGAATGGAATTAAATAGAATCTTTATAGAGTTTGTGTAAAATTAATCTTTACTGGAAAGTTTACTAGTCTATTTTTAGTATTAACAAAATCACCTTCCATCTCTTATTTTTCTAAAATGATGATTATACTTAAATAGTTTAATTGAAGTCACGTGATTTTCCAGGTGGTTAAGAGATACATATATGACAGGCCCTGTATTTTGGATAGCAGGTGATGGGAGAGTATTCTGAGAACTGCTCTTTCTTTATTTATGTGTTTGAAAATGAAATTTTATTTACAGTTTCTTCATCTGACCCTAAAATCCTGGTTTTCACAGATCTTTTCTTTTCCTGTATAGTAAGGTTTACTGGTACATGTGTTTTAAAATAGAATGTCTTCTCTCTTTGTATTTAAATAGAAAGTACAGACAACTGCAATTAGATTAAGTCATTCTTAATAAAAACTTGGGACTTGACAACTCCCATCATTGTTCCCAATTCCTTTTTCTGTTTTTTTGTTTTGTTTTGTTGAACTTTCTGAGAAGAACTAAAAGTCTTGGAACAACTCTTTCTTTAACAAGTACTGCTATTCCCTTTTAAGAAGTATATGTGCTTCCAAGCAATTTATTGACTGTTTCTGGCTTCATCAGTGGAAGAGAATTATAAAAATGTAGAAATTGAAATTTTCTAATCAAGAGATTTTCCTGAAGGTTCAGATGTGGAGATAAGACATAGCAGTGAGTAAGAGAATAATTCAACTTTGTTGATAGTGCTCTGACACCACTAGCTCTGATTATTTTAATATAAAGTACTTTGGTTTCAATCATGCTTTAATGTCAACATTTCGAAATTGAGTAAAAACTTCTTAGGGATAGAATAAAAATTATAGTGGTAGTTAATGAGTTCTGAGGGATTAAGTGTTGCTCATCCCCTAACCATGCACATGCTTCTTATAAGTTGTGTGAAATTTTAAGAATAACTCTATATAGTGTTCTTTTCTAGTAAATTTGGTTTAAAATATAACATTTAAACAATCCCCAGTATTTGCGTGTTACATGTCGTCTTTACTCTTTGTCATGTGGTTATTCTTTCTTGATGAAGTCATTAGAGGACAACAGTGAAACCATCAAAAATTCTATGATGGAGGAGCCAAACATCAATAAGGTACAAAATATCATTCAACTGAAATTAGAAATTGCATTCTTTCACAAAAGAACAAAGCATTTGCATTTTAGTTTTAAACTGGTCTTTGTTTCCAATGGATTTAAAGTATTGTTCCCTCAGATTATTCTCCTTTTATTTTAACAACTTAAATACTGCAGTTGTAAAAGTGATTTCTGTTTTGTTAGATAAGAGAATGCAATTTTAAAGAGAGTTGAATGTATCTTGTTTTGGCTACAAATTTTTATGAGTAAATATAACTAAAGTTCTTAATACATGTGATTACAAAAGCAATTGTTTAGTAGTGTTTTAATTCTACAAGTATCACTTTTGAAGTTAAATTTCTCTCCTATGATACTAATTCCTAAAAATATAGTACATACTGTTACATAGCGTTTATTTTACTGGTAGCAACAGCATGTAGCAAAGTGCCTTAAGGGTACATAGTAAGTACTCATGATACTTGAGAATCAAAGCACAAAAGATGAGAATCTGTATAATTATGAAATAACTCCTAGGTGTTCTGTGATTGCATATTCAACTATGACTTTATTTTATTTTATTTTTGAGACAGAGTTTCACTCTTTCGCCCAGGCTGGAGCGAAGTGGCACAGTCTTAGCTCACTGCAACCTCTGCCGCCCAGGTTCAAGTGATTCTCCTGCCTCAGCCTCCCTAGTAGCTGGGATTGTAGGCAGCCACGACCACACCGGGCTAATTTTTTTTTTTTTTTTTTTAGTAGAGACAGGGTTTTGCCATGTGGGCCAGGCTGATGTCAAACTCCTGACCTCAGGTGATCCACCCGCCTTGGCCTCCCAGAGTGCTGGGATTATAGGCGTGAGCCATCACGCCTGGCCAACTCAACTGTGACTTTATGAGGTTGATATTTAACTCATGTTTTTCATATTCTCATATTAAAACAATCTCAGCAGTGATTTTTAAGTGAAAAATTTCTCAAAAAAATTGTTAAAGTTACTAATTTCTACCTCTCATTCTTTCCAACGGGAGTCCTTTGGTAAAATAGGAGAAATAATTCTGTGCAATTACTTAAAAAGCCTGATTTGATATCAGGTGTATTTTATAACTAAAACTTTTGCAAAATAAGTATATGTGATTCATACTTTGAAAATTTCTAGTGGCCTTTGGGGGTTTTGAGGGAATATAATTCAAACTTTTAATCAATTAACAATTTTCCTTGCCTGGGTATTGATGATTACTTACTACTGTCACTGTCTACACATTATCAGGAATTTTTTTTTTTTTTTTTTTTTTTTTTTCTGAAGACAGAGTTTTGCTCTTGTGGCCCAGGCTGGAGTGCATGGCACAATCTCAGCCTACTGCAACCTGCACCTCCCAGGTTCAAGCAATTCTCCTGCCTCAGCCTCCCGAGTAGCTGGGATTACAGGCATGTGCCACCACGCCCAGCTAATTTTTGTATTTTTAATAGAGACAGGGTTTCTCCATGTTGGTCAGGCTGGTCTTGAACTCCCAACCTCAGGTGATCCACCTGCCTTGGCGTCCCCCAAAGTGCTGGGATTACAGGCATGAGACACTGCACCCAACCACATATCAGGAATTCTTATACAAACATTTTTGTTTTGATACTGTTTATAAAATGTTAATCAATGTTGTATTTCTATAGTCATCTTCATGCTTGACTTGACATCATGTCAAAATGCAGTCTTTTTGAGGGGTGGGTTAACATCATTTTGGCCAGCATTTTCCAAGCCCACTGCTATATAGTTTTTTAAAAAACTTTATAATATATGCCTGACCTAAAATAACTACATATATTTAAAGTGTAAAACTTGTTCAATTTTGGCATGTGTATACACTAGCGAAACCATCACCACAACCAGGATAATGATTATATCCATCAGTCCCCAGGATTTAATCCCTCCCTTCTTTTTCTGTCTCACCTGTGCCCTCTTCCCCAAGCAACTACCGAATTTTTTCCTGGCGTTAAAGATTAATTTGTTGTTTTCTGGAATTTTATGTAAATAGAATCATATAATACGTCATTTTTGGTTTATAGTCTGTGTCTGTTGACTTAGCATAATTATTTCAAGATTGATCTATGTTGTGTGTTTTAGTAGTTCATTCCTTTTTATTATGATGCTTATTACATTATATGGATATACCATAGTTTACCTGTTAATGAACACTTGAGCTGATTTTATTTTGGACCTATTCCAAATAAGGCTGCTTTGAATATTCATGCACAAGTCACATTGTATGGAAAAATGCTTTCATTTCTCTTGTGTAAATGCCTAGGTGTGGAAAGACTGGATCATGTGGTAGGTGTATGTTAAACGTTTTATGAAACTATTCAAATATTTTCCAAGGTGGTTGTACCATTTAGGTACATTCTCAGTGGGTGGTGTACAGAATCCCATTCTATTTTTTTTTTTTTTTTTTAAGGCAGGGTCTCACTGTGTCTCCCAGACTGGGTGCAGTAGTGTGATTATGGCTCACTGCAGCCTCGACCTCCCGGGCTCAAGCAGTCCTCTTGCCTCAGCCTTCTGAGCCGCTGGGACTACACGCATGCATCACCATGCCCAGCTCATTTTTATTTTTTGTAGAGGTGGGGTTTCTCCATATTGCGCAGGCTGGTCTCAAACTTCTGGGCTCAAGCAATCTTCCCACCTCACCCTCCTGAAGTGCTGGGATTACAGGTGTGACCCACCATGCCCAGCCTTGCCTTACATTCTTTTTTTTTTTTTTTTTTTTTGAGACGGAGTCTCGCTCTGTAGCCCAGGCTGGAGTGCAGTGGCCGGATCTCAGCTCACTGCAAGCTCCGCCTCCCGGGTTCACGCCATTCTCCGGCCTCAGCCTCCCGAGTAGCTGGGACTACAGGCGCCCGCCATCTCGCCCGGCTATTTTTTTTTTTTGTATTTCTTAGTAGAGACGGGGTTTCACTGTGTTCGCCAGGATGGTCTCGATCTCCTGACCTCGTGATCCGCCCATCTCGGCCTCCCAAAGTGCTGGGATTACAGGCTTGAGCCACCGCGCCCGGCCTGCCTTACATTCTTACCAACAGTTGATGTAGTCTATATTTTCATTTTAACCATTCTAGTAGGTATGTAGTAGTAGTTCATTGTGGTTTTAATTTGCATCGAGCATCTTACCACATGCTTATTTGCCATTTGTCTATCTGCATAAATTGCCTTCAAATGTTGTGTTTATTTTGTATTAGGTTGCTTGTTTTCTTAATTCAGTTTTAACAGTTATTTGTATGTTCTGGATAAAAATCATTTATCAGAAATGTGATTTGCAAATATTTTCTCTTATTCTGTGGCTTGTCTTTTCATTCTCTTTACAAAGTGCTTTCATTTTATTTATTTATTTTTAAACAAAGTCTTGCTCTGTTGCCTAGGCTGGAGTGCAGTGGTGTGATCTTGGCTTACTGTAATCTCCACCTCCCAGGTACAAGCCATTCTCAGGTGTGCACTACCACACCTGGCTAATTTTTGTGTTTTTAGTAGGTGAGTAGAGTGGATTTCACCATGTTGCCCAGGCTGGTCTCGAACTCCTGGCCTCAAGTGATCTGCCCACCTTGGCCTCCTAAAGTGCTGGGAAGAGGGGCATGAACTACTGCAGCTGGCCACAAGTTCTTTTGATGTGCAGAAGTTCTAATTTTGATGATGTCTAATGTATTAGTTCTGGTTATTCATTTTCTTTTGGTGTTGTATTTAAGAAATCTTTGCCTAGCCTAAGATCACAAAGACTTTCTCCTATTCTAAGTGTTTTAGAGTTTTAGTATTACATTTAGGTCTATAATACATTTCAAGTTAATTTGTTTACATGGTGTGAAGTATAGACCTCAGTTCTTTGTTACTGTTGTTGTTTTTGCATCTGTATTTACAGCATTATTTGTTGAAAAGATTATCTTTTCTTTCACTAAACTATCTCTTTCACCTTTTCAAAACTGACGCAGATGTGTAGGTCTAATTCTGGAGTGTATTTTGGGCCATTGATCCATCTTTATGGTAATAGCTCACTGTCTTTATCACTATAACCTTATAATAAATCTTGAAGTCATGTGTTATAAGTCCTTCAAATATATTCTTCATCTAAGTTCTTTTCTTTTCTTTTCTTTCTTTTTTTTTTTTTTTTTTTTTTTTTTTGCGCCTTATCACTCTGACTTAGAACTTCCAGTCCAGTGTTGAATAGAAGCGATCACCAGCAGACATTATTACCTTGTTTCTGATCTTGGGGAAAACAGTCTTTTATTATTAAGTAAAATGTTTCCTTTAGGTTTGTTGTAGATGTCCTTTATAAGTTTGAGGACGTTTCTTTGCATTCCTACTTTGTTAAGAGTTTTTAATAAGAAAAGGATGTCAGATTTTTATCAAATGATTTTTTTTTTTTTTTTTTGCCTACTATTGAGATGATCATGCTTTTTTCTTTTTTAATATGATAGGTTAATGAATTTTTTTAAAATGTTAAACCAATCTAGTATTCCCAGCATAAGCTATACTTGGTCATGATGTGTTATCCTTTTTATATATATAGTTACATTTGATAAAATTTTAAGAATTTTTACATCTGTGTTCATGAAGGATATTAGTTTGTAGTTTTCTTACAATGTTGTTTTTGTTGGTCTCAGATTAATGCTAGACTCTTAGAATGAATTGATGAAGATTCTCTCCTCTTTAA
The DNA here is from genome assembly GCF_003255815.1 of Theropithecus gelada. Lineage (NCBI taxonomy): Eukaryota > Metazoa > Chordata > Mammalia > Primates > Cercopithecidae > Theropithecus > Theropithecus gelada. The sequence continues at coordinate 115,748,802 of NC_037673.1, forward strand.
TTTTTGGGAAGAATTTTTATAGAATTGGTGTTATTTCTGAAGTGTTTGGTAGAATCCTGAAGTTTTTTAAATGGCAAAGTTGTGTCTGTTTTGGTTATTGTGAATGATGGTGCTATGAACATTGATATACAAATATCTCAGTCTCTGCTTTCAGTTTTTTGGGGTATATACAGAAGTGGAATTGCTAGATCATATAGCAATTCTGTGTTTAGTTTTTGATCTGCATAATCTCTTTAAATCTCTTTTAGCATTAATATTTGGATTCTTTTTTCCTCACATATCCAGCCCAATCAAAGCATGGCATCTTTACAAAGTGTGACTTGAAACTTTAGGAGATCTTTTGAGACCATATTCATTGTGATTTTTTTAAAATATAATGTTATGTTGTGAGGCCTTTAACAAATAAAATTATGTTCATAGCACACGCAAGTTCCGTCTCTGTTTTTGGCTGACTGTATCATGTTCCTGCTTCCTTCCCTTCCCCAGCTTAGATTTCATGATCCATCATGGAATCAGTCAATCACTTGCAAACATCCTTATCTCTGTTCTTCCTACACTATACTTCCCTTGAAAATTCCCAAATCTGCTTAACCCCAACTCTTTGTCCTATTCTGTGCCTGCACTCAAGCAGCTGAACATGTTTGGAGGAAAAGCACAAACCCTGGAGCTTGCCTCACTTTAAATAGCACAAATCCCAAATTAACATAAAACTTACCCTGCAGTCATAATAAATTGCTCTATAGCAAATTTGTTTTTTCATTTTCATTTTCATACTTTTTCCATTTCCTCAAACTTCCAGTATTTGTTTCCCACTCCCCACATATCAATATATTTTGCTGTTAAAATAAGTGCAGTCAGCAGTGATTTAGCCTAACCTGCCCATCATCATCTAATTTCTGCTCTATATGCAGATATTTTCTTCTGCCTCCTTTAACAGTGAGTGAACTGTCACCCTTTTATTCAAGAGCAGATCTTTCACTTGTGCACAGATCTTACCTGCTTTCACCTACCGGAGGACTTGTCTTCAGTTCTTAATAACTGAAGCCCATCTCCCTCTCTCCTCATCAGTAAATGTTTACCTCTCTCAAATTATTCTCATTAGCATGAGCAAATATATTTTAATGTTTTGCCTTTAAAAAATACTCCATTTCTCTAGTCTCCAATATAGCAAAATTCACTTAGAGTTGCCTATAAAGTCATTCAAGATTTAAGCAATAATGTTAAAACACTGTAAACAAACCACCCAGCTTAAGAAATAAAACATTATCAATTCCGTTGAATGTCTCTATGATCCTTTCCCGGTGGACTCCGCTTCTTATTCACCAGATATCACATTCTCTCTAATTTAGTTATTATTTCCAGCGCACTCCACTGAGATTGTCATAGACATGGTCACCATTGACTTCCAATATACTAAATTTAGTAGTCAATTATCTGTCTTCATATGATTCAACTTCTTAATAATCATTTGGTAGTGTTGACCCATAACATTTTTCTAAAATTGTTTCCTCACTTAGTTTCCATAATATCAAACTCTTCTATTTCTTATGTTAGCTAATTGATAACTACTGAATTGTCTTTTTCCGGTCCTTGAAATATTGGTTGCCCCAGAATTCAGTTCTCTAACTTTTTATCTTTTCTATCTTTATTCTCTCCTTGGGTTATCTCACGATTTAAATATTAATATAATCTGTATACTGACAACTCTCTAATCTCTCTAGTCCCAACTAATTTCCTGAATCCAGACATTGACTGCTGCAAACCTACTCCCCACTGTTTCCTTCACTTATGTCCATCTCAGTAAATGGTACCTTTACTCACCCAGCTGTCAGGCCTGATAACTAGGATTCATCCTTTTTCTTTCCTTCTTTTACTCAGACTATGATTACAGCCCATTAACAAAATGTATCCCAATTCCAAACACTTATCACTGTCACCATTCCTACTTCCCTAATCCAATCCACTATGATCTCTCACTTCAGCTACTGTAGTTGCCTTTTAACTGGTTTGCTGGCAGTCATTCTCAAACTCTTTATGTTTTGTCTCACAATAGCCAGACTTTTCAAAATCCACCAATGGTTTCTCTGACTTAGAACAGGATGTGAACTCTTTATTATTTCTTTTAAGGCCCTGCAGGAGCTGAACTTCTACCTTTATCTCCAGTCTTACCTTCTGCCACTTATGGTCATTCACAAATTTAATCTAAGACTTCTGAGATACCACCATTTCTTTGACCCACCCTCATGACGTTCTGATTATGTATCTGACATGGGGTTCAGAGTCTTTGTATTTAAAAAAGAAAAAAAAAGTCACCTCAGTTGACTGTTATTCAGGTTATCTTGACACTACCTTATTGAGAAACAATGTTCTTAGTAAATAATGAGGACAGGAATGTATTCCTACATAGAGAAAGGTTTTCTGAAGTTCATACCTGCAGGAGCTTTCCTCCCATACATGTAAAGTTTAAAAAAATTCCCCAGGTGAAACTGGTATGATCCCCCCATCCTACCATAACCAGCAAGTAGCACATCCCTCTATTCCATGGAGCCATCATCTTTCTCTGTCGCCAATTTCTTCATAACCTAAGAATGAACATTTAGTATACTTGAGATACGAGGCAGATTGGTAGGTAAGTTGGAATTTTGTCATAAAATTATGGAATTTGTTATGTACATCATTAACAGATGATCAGCCTTTTGTAGTCAGAGCTGAGACTTCCCTTAGAAGACAAGTTGATCCTCAAGTCAACCAGAATGTTCAGCGAATACTGAAATTCTTCATAAGTAAATTATACTTTAGATTAGAATATATTTGGCTCTTTATATATGGTGACTGATTTTTGTTTCCGTAGGGGTATTTTGGTTTGGTTATCTTGTAAGTCTCTTTCAGCTTTCCAATTGAACACTCATCTTAATTGCCTTCATTTTATTTATTTATTTATTTTTTTGAGACAGGGTCTTGTTCTGTTGCCTGGGCTGGAGTGCAATGGCTCAATCTCGGCTTACTGCAGTCTCTGCCTCCTGGGTTCAAGCGATTCTCTTGCCTCAGCCACCCAAGTAGCTGGGATTACAGACGCGCACCATCACGCCCAGCTAATTTTAGTATTTTAGTAGAGGCAGGTTTTCTCCATGTTGGCCAGGCTGCTCTTGCACTCCTGACCTCAAGTGATCCACCTGTCTCAGCCTCTGAAAGTGCTGGGATTACAGGCATGAGCCACCATGCCTGACCTTAGTTACTGTTTTTAAAACACTGCATATTCTGATCAGTTCTGTGGTCAATGGCCAGGCATTGGTGATATTTCTATCAAAATTTTGCAGGAAGTAAATTTATTGTATGCTGATTTCAAATAATGTATGTGTTTCACAGTAAGTCTGTGAACGTAATTAATTTTAAAAGATTGAAAGTTAGGATGACCAGGCATGGTAGCTTACGCCTGTAATCCCAGCACTTTGGGAGGCCAGGGCCGCCAAATCACCTGAGCTCTGGAGTTTGAGACCAGCCTGGCCAAAATGGTGAAACCCCGTCTCTACTAAAAATACAAAAATTAGCCGGGCATGGTAGCAGGCGCCTGTAATCCCAGCTACTTGGGAGTCTCAGGCAGGAGAATCACTTGAACCTGGGAGGCAGAGGTTGCAGTGAGCTGAGAGTATGGGCCACTGCCCTCCAGCCTGGGTGACAAGAGCAAGACTCCATCTCAAAAAACAAAAAAGATAATATGAAATAATGTCCTATATTAGGCAACAATTCAACTCTTTAATTGCCTCCTCTTTTCAACTTATTTTAGTAAGTGTTGAATTTACATAGTGTTCTTTTCTAAGTCCAAAGATGTATACACTTTGTCTGAAGTAAGCAGAAGGTCAAATATATGTCCCCCATCTAAAGTACATAGAATTGTGGTTTATTTAGCTACTAAAATGATTACTCACTTGGGCAAGTTACTTTGCTGTTCAGGATTTCAGGTTTCTCTATAAATTGAAGGTTAACTACAACCAGCTGGCCAAATCTCACCTGCCTCTATATAGCCCATGAGCTGAGAATTTTTAAAGATTTGAAAGAAATTGCAACAGTGACCCTTTGTGGTCTGCAAAACCTAAAATATTGACTGTCTGACCTTTTAAATTTTTTAAAATAATATTAAAGAATTATAATGCTAAGAAACTTGGTAAATACATTTTGCTTTAATAGTTAGAATGCGTTGATCCTTTAAAGTTACTTCACTGTGTCTTGGGCGGATAACCACTTAATGAAGTTGTGTGTTCTATCAGCTGTTTTTTTTTATGTGTAAAAAAGCAAGTTTGAAGAAATTTAAATTTCCCTTGTCAAACTTTGTTTTAGGGATAATTAGCGTATACAATAGTCCTTTAGAATTGAAATATCTAGTTTCTTAAAATAATTTATGAAGTACTAATTGATAGATAGGCACATATTATTAGTTCTGTTACTAAAATCACTGCATTTTTGGATTTTGTTTCCTTTTATTTAGATAGAAGCAGATTTGGGATATCCTGGAGGTAAAGCAAGAATTATTCATAAGGAATCTGATATCATTACTGCGTTTGCTGTTAATAAGGTAAGTACATAGACATTCTTCTTTTGTTTATTAAGTATTTATAGTTGGATAATATATTCTGTTTTATCAGTTTATCCAGTATTTCTTTCCCAAAGCTGCTTCCAGTTCCTTAAATTGCAACCTGGATACTTCTTTTATTTTATAAAATGATATTATTTGATAATGTGATTTTGTTATTATATGATTTTGGATATGTAGCTGATAAAATACATAATGTTTTATTACTATGCAGAGAGAAGTACCAAATATATAGACAATCGCTTTTAGGATTTGTACAATGTAGTACAGTAGTTAACCCACAGAAAAAGTTTTTTATATTCCTTATGAATATGCCAAATGTGGTTCTGGGTATTTGGTAAGATTTAAGCTTATATGTGACTCAAATTCTCCCTCTTTGATGTATACCTCCAATAGCTGCCGAACATGTGTATTTTCTTAGTATTTCTTAAATTTCTACTTAACATCCTCCTTAGATGTCTATATGCTCCTTACAGAAGAGATGGCCTTAGGTAATATAGTCCAAGATTGAAATCTGTCTTAATCATTTTCCCCTTCTATCTCCCCTAATTGCCTTGCTGTATAGTTCCTGATGACTTCTAATTATTCTTTTGTTTTCCTTCCATTAACTTAAAGGATATGTGTATCTTCTTTTTGTGTATTCATAGAAGATACCTAAAGGAGATATTGTATACATATATATAAAATAAATAAATTTAAAATAATTTTTAAATATTATATAGATACATACCCTGTAATATATACAGGGAAATGTGATATACAGGAAAATTACCCATTTAGTAATCGTTTCACCAATTGGTTTTCTATCTTTCTGTGCTATGTCTGTCTTCTCTGAATTCTTCTGGATAGTATCTTTGTTGTTCTGCGTCCTTCACTTCATTTCCCTCTTAGACACCATTGAGCAATGACTGGTTAAGGGGCTGATTCCAGATTTGCCTGCTTCAGACAGTTCTGTTGTCAAAGAAACAGTTCTGTGTGAAACAGGCAAATCTGGAGTCAGCCCCTTAGCCAGTTGTAATATCTGTGTAACGTGATATTATATATACATGTCAAATGCAAAATTATTGGCCAGGTGTGGTTGCTCACACCTGTCATCCCAACATTTTGGGAGGCCAAGGCAGTAGGATCACTTGAGACCAGGAGTTTGATAGCAGCCTGGGCAACATTATGAAACCCTGTCTCTACAAAAAAAAAAAAAAAATTATTATCTATACCTGCATTACCTGCTCTTTCTTGAAGAAAATATTATTTAAAATATTCTGTACTATAAAAGAAACTAGTTGTTTTCTTCTTGAGTGTTTATATATAAGTACTGTTAATGAATAGTTATTCACATATATAAAGTCTACAGGTTACTGTCTATGAATATGCCTTTTTAATTTTTATTTCCCCAGATTTGCTATTTTTATATTTTTATTTATTTATTTTATTTTATTTTATTTTGAGACAGAGTCTCACTCTGTCGCTTGGGCTGGAGTGCAGTGGCACAACCTTGACTCACTGCAACCTCCACCTGCCAGGTTCAAGCGATTTTCCTGCCTCAGCCTCCCAAGTATCTGGGACTACAGGTGTGCACCACTACGTCCAGCTAATTTTTGTATTTTTAGTAGAGACGGGGTTTCACCATGTTGGTTGGCCAGGATGGTCTCGATCTCTTGACCTCGTGACCTGCCCGCCTCGGCCTCCCAAAGTGCTGGGATTACAGTTGCGAGCCACTGCGCCTGGACGATTTGCTATTTTTAATATCCTTACTAAATTTGCAGCTGAGAAATAATACCTTTGCTTTAAATTGCATTTTTTAAAATGCCATTGAGATTTTTTTTGCCATTTGTTTAGTTGGGAACTACCTGTGTCGAAAACTATGAAGGGTCTCAGATTTTACCTTAAATTAAAACTAACAGTTACCTTTCTGTTTCTTTTAGTTGCCACAGAAACAGTTCTCTTTGAGGCAGGCAGTGGATTGTTTAAACAGTCCATTTAATTGATCCATTAAACAGTTTAATGGATGCTGTTAGAAGACATACGATTCTTTGATCAGAGACAAACGACAGTTTATGTCTAACAGCAAAAGCAATAACCAGAAAATCAGTGCTTTACACTGGTTCCCTGAGCCACAATTTCCAGAGAATGACGGGAAGAGGGCCAGATGATACCTACCTTACCTACACACATAGTAGGTTATATTATAGGAGAGGATCACCGAGTTTAGGGAAACCAAATCTTTTATAATAGATAGTAAGTATTCTTGCCCTTTGCTCTGGAGGGAGAGATGATAGTTATACAAACATCCTGGTAATTATACTGCAGAAAAAAGGGCAGACATGACTCACTGATAAAACATGCAGAATTTGGGAGACCTGTGGAGAATTACCACCCAATAATCTAGCTATATCATTTTTTCATTTATTTCTAAGATCTCAGTTTTTTCTTAATAGTTTGTATTAGAATCTTACATAGCAGTAATGGTAATCCTATTTTCTCTTTGATGTCATTATCTTCCTGTTTTCTGTTTTAAAGATATGCATGCATTCGTTTATTTATTTATTTATTTATTTATTTATTTATTTATTTATTGAGACAGGGTCTCATGCCTGGTGCCCAGTGCTGTGGTGCAATGTCAGCTCACTGCAGCCTCGACCTCCTGGGCTCAAGCAATCCTTCCACCTCATTCTCCCAAGTAGCTGGGACTGCAGGTGCATGCCACCATGCCCAACTAATTTTTGTATTTTTTGTAGAGACAGTGTTTTGCCATGTTGCCCAGGCTAGTCTCGAACTCCTGAGCTCAAGCTATCTGCCTGCTTCAGCCTCCTAAAGTGCTAGGATTATAGATGTGAGCCACTGCACCCAGCCAAGATGTACATTTTTGATTCACAGGCGTTTAAAATGTCATGTCATTTAATCTTAGCAACTTTTCATTTGTGATCTTTTTCTGGCATACTTCTCCCACTATATTTCTGCCCCTACACCTTTTTTCTGTGACCCTTTCCCACTTCTTTTTTTTTTTTCCCCCTAAAATTGAAAAGCTTTAGGAGAAAGTTGTTTTATTTGAATAATTAATAATTATTTTTTTAGTTTGGAGTTCCTTATTGCCCTCACCTTTCTGTACCCTACAGGGCTCCTATCTTCCTCCACATTCCTGAATTTTGCAAACCTTAGAAAGATCATAGCATTCTAGCAGTCTAGAAAGACAGTACTAGGAGAGGAAATAAAATGCTGCATGTATTGCCATTTATACTGGCTTTCTATTGGATGTACTTTTCCTAGAACATAAACATATCTCCAAACTGAAGCTTATTATTTCACTAAAAGTAAGAATGCTGTATATCTTGTACTTTAGTTTTCACTGTTAGAGGTCATTACAAAACTACCATTTTCAAAAGCAGCTTATATACATATTTTGCCTGTTTCTTTTAAAATTACTGTTTGACTTATTTTTCAGGCAAATAGAAACTGCATAGCAATCGCTTCCAGTCATGATGTTCAAGAACTGGATGTTTCTGGAATTCTGGCCACACAGATCTACACTTGGGTAGATGATGATATAGAAGTGGAAACCAAAGGGTACCTTCATACTTTGTTTTTATTTAGTAATGTTGCAGTATGAATGACTATATTTACTGAACTATCACTTTCAAAAGATTCTTTAAAGCAATTTGTAGATTGTTAGCAGAGTAGAAGCTGATATGCTAAATGAGGGGTGGCAAGAGCTTTAAATAAGGGAATTGAGAGAAGAGTAAGTGAAGGGAAAAGAAATTGTTCAGGTATGAGGTCATTGTGTGTGAGTTACGAATAAGAACTGAAGAAAATTAATTTTAAAGGGAACTATAAATTCAAATTTTAGACCTTTCAAGTGTAAAAAAGAAAGAAATGATGAGTTGTTTTTATTCTAGTTGACATTCCTTTATAGATCAGAAGACTTCTTGGTTATACATGCTCGTGATGATTTAACAGCTGTTCAAGGTACAACTCCATATACACATAGCAATCCTGGCACTCCAATCAACATGCCGTGGCTTGGTAGTACACAGACTGGCAGAGGAGCATCTGTGGTATGTAAAGTTAAAAATAAGTTTGAGTTATATGTAACTTTTTTTTTCCCTTTAGGTTAATGGGTAAAGGATGATTTAAAACATTTTTCTTAATTCCTAAAGTTTTAGTAAGTCTTACATGTTGGAAATTGTAAATTTTAGTAATGAAGAATAGTATGTTTTCATTTGAAAGGGTAATAACAAATTGTTTCAAAAATATACTTTGCTTGAAAACCAAAGAGCTATATTTTAATTAAGAATTATTTGAAACATAATGGTTCAGATCAGGCTTCAGCAAGCTATTCCCCATAGATCAAATACTACCCATGACCTGTTTTTATGTAGCTAATATGCTAAGAATGGTGTATACATTTTAGTGAAATGGTATACGTGTTGTTTTTTCAGTGGTTGAAAAAACAAACATAGTATTTTTTTGACACATGAAAATTACATGAAACTTGATTTCAGTGTCTTTTTATAAATAAAGTTTTATAGGAACACAGCCATAGTCATTTGTTTCTATTTTGTCTGTGGATGCCTTCACACTACAGCGGCAGAATTGAGTATCTGCAACAGAAAGTAAATATTCATAAAGCCAAAACATTTGCTATCCAGTCCTTTATAAAAAAAGGTTTGCTAACCCCTTGTCTAGGTATCTTTTAATGGATATCAATTAACAACTATATCCATATTACCACTTTTTTAAATGCCAGGACAAATATTTTTTTTTTAACAAAAACAACACAATTTTTTAAGTTAAGCAAAAAGCAATATAATGATGAACTGAAACATAATTTTTCTGTAGTGATGGAGGATCTGTTTTAACCCTGATTGCCTAGAGATGTGATTCATGTTTGTACTTCCAAGAGTTTCCTTTATTATTACTTAGGGTATAGGAACTAATGAACAGATTAGAAGAAGCAAAAAAAGGTTAGATAGTTTTTCAGAATTTCATAAGTCCTGTAGAATGCTTTCCTTGACCAAAAAATACATATTTTTTTTCATTAATTAGTATGGGTAATTGTTCAAGTAAAGGCTCAGTCATCTTTAATAATACCTTGTAATATTTTGTACCTAATGCAGTTCCTTTATAGTTGATATTACCTTATAATTTGCAGTGTCTGTTGTAGTTGTTATTTACTCGTACTTAAACATTCTTCAGATGAAGCTTGAGATCCAGAAATGTCAAGTGGTTCAACTTAGGTCACTTTGTTAAATGTGTCTTGGTGGAGCTTGTTTTAAAGACTTCTGTTCTCCTTAGTTCAATGATTTCAAGTAGCAGTGTTTTAAGGATTAAAATGAACTTGAAAAGCAATCTAGTAATTATTCAGATGAAATGATTTGGCTCAGTAGTGGTTAAATTCTTTTTCCAGCTGACAGGTGTGTTACAATTCATTTGTAAAACTTACTGATATTATAATCTTTTAAAGGAGAACTCAAGGGGAATATGCCAAAGAAGTGAATAGGACTAATAGGCACTTTTTGAACTCCAGCTTCAGAGACTACAATATAGTTTTTCCTGTAACATCTTTCTTGCTGGTCTCTTCCTCCTCCTGTTCTTTACACAGCAGCAGCCAGTTACTGTTTTCTAAAACATCGAGATTGTCACTCACTTTATAAAAAATTTCAGATTTCCCAATACAACTTTTAAATAACATTAATATGGCCCTGCAGAATTTAACCTTCTGCCATCTCACCTCCCTATATTCTACATCTGATTCTCTTTGCTGTAGTTACACTGGCTTCTTTCTGTCTCTTGAACGTATTAAGCTCATGGTCATGTCAGGAGCCCTTGCCTTCCCTTCTGCTTAAAATGCTGCATCCCTCTGTTTTACCATTCACATCTCAACTCAAATCCCCCCAGATTTCCCTGGCTTCCCTAGTTAAGGCATTTGCTCCTACCCACTCTACCCCCACTCAACTTATATTTTATCATCTTTATCATCCCTAGCACTTACCAGTTATTGAAATTATTCATTATTTAGTTGTCTTTTTTTTTTTTTTTTTTTTTGAGATGGAGTCTCGCTCTTTTGCCCAGTCTCTAGTGCAGTGGCGCAATCTTGGCTCATTGCAACCTCCACCCCCTAGGTTCAAGCAGTTCTCCTGCCTCACCCTCCCTAGTAGCTGGGATTACAGACATGCACTACCATGCCCAGCTAATTTTTGTATTTTTAGTAGAGATTAGGTTTTGCCGTGTTGGCTAGGCTGATCTTGAACTCCTGGCCTCAAGTGATGCACCCGCCTTGGCCTCCCAAAATGCTGGGATTACAGGCATGAGCCACCGTGCCCTGCCTTAAGTTGTCTTTTTTATATGCCCTGGAATCTAAGCTGTTTGAGAACTTGATTCTGCCTGCCTTGCAGATTGATGATTTCTAACTAGAATGGTATCGGACATATAGTAGGTGTTCAGAAAAATGTGTTTATACTCCAAAGCTTTGTAATACAGAAATCAACCCTAGGCATAACACTAAGGATTGAATTTTCTTCCTACCTAAATCTTAGAGGGTCATCTTTTTATTTTGAATAATTGTGATTTGTTAACATAAGGGTTGGGATTGCCTCACTCTACCCTCAACAGAAAGACACCAGTAGAATAAGGTTCTTTTTTACGTGGATCTTCTAAAGTAATGATTTTACATAGTCTACATACGCTTTCAGAAACTCTTTTAAACCTGTGTTTGTGTATTTTTTTACTCATGGTTCTCCTGTGAATATTTAAAAAGAAGACAAAAGCAAGATAGGAACCTTCAAGAATTTCTTTAAGAAGAACATGGGATTTAAATATGAAGTTTACTAACCAGAAGTCATATGCAGCAGGTTTTTATTTTTTCTAGAGAATTGATAAAATATTTTCTTAATCCTTTCAGTTTATCAAATGATAAAAATTAATAGCAAAAAAAAAAAAAAAAACATTATGACTAGCTTCTGCTATTTTGGAGTATAACTGCATCCATATATGTGTTTCAGTTTTTTTATCCCTCACCTTTTCTCTGGCCTAGTCTCTGTCCTCCCTACCAACTCCCCACCTTCTCCACAACTTTAGGCTAATTGAACCATTTAAAATCCAAAAGAATAACAATAACAAAATCTACCTGAGACTGATGCTACAAACTTAAGATAACATATATTTGTAGTTATGATGCTATATAAATAGGAAATGTTCTATAAAGTTTTCCTTTAATTTTATGTATTTGTTTTATTCTTATTTGACAGGCTAAATTATTCAAAGCATAACTTTAAAATGAGTAAATACATAGTTCCAAACTATCAGTTTTTAAATTTATTTAATTTTATCTTCTTTTATTTTCACATGCTCCTGTCTTTTAAACTTATACTATTCAGAATTATTACTGAATAATAAATTTAATGGGATCAGAAAAGAATTGACAAGAAAGGAGGGAAGACTAAATTCTTGAGAGGAATTTATCTTTAGATCTTAGTCAGTAATGCCCAAAATATATGTACAAATATAAGAGCTGCACTATTAAATCTCTGTTATCATGTTTAGTATTTTTAGCACCTATAATGATCGTTATGAACTCACGTAAAAATAACTACATGAATGTTATTTGAATTTCCTGTCACAATTTACATGTTTAATCCTTTTTATTGTGGCTGTAAAATAATTTTTCTATTTTACCAGATGATTAAGAAAGCCATTAATAATGTTAGAAGAATGACTTCTCATCCAACTCTTCCTTACTGTAAGTTGAATAATAATTAGCAATTGTCCTTTCTTATTCTTAAATCTATTTTTGGTAATTTTATTATAAGAAATGTATGGGAACCTTTTTGTTTTAATTGAAAGCATTTATTAGACTTTTTTTCTAGAGAATATTTGCCAGTAAATAGAATCTTGATTTCAAAACTGGGTAAAAATAGAAAAAGATATTTCCCTAAAAGAGAAGACTGATTTAATGAAGTAAATTTTTTGGCGTTTTGACTACCAATCAAAATTTGCGACTACCAATACACAAAATCTGTGTATTTCTAAGTTAACACATTTTATCTTTGAACATTTCTGGATTTCTTTGATCATGCTAAATTATAGTGAATAATTATTTTAATAATAGAACCACTGCCAACCTTTATTACATAAGCCACAACCATACCTTGATTATTTATTACCTCATTATACTCAGTTTGTATTTTATTACTTTTTTTTCAGTTTGTCTTTTATGAGACACATTAATAGTAAACATAGGAAGTTATTATTAGTAAGTTTTTATATTCTGAGGCAGAATATATTTGTTTTCAGTTAATCTTCCTAGGAATCTCAAAAGTTTCTCTTCCTTCAGCCAAGAACTTAATTAATGGGGAATTTATTGGAGGTATTGATTCTGGGGGGTTGGAATCAATACTCATTGGTGTGTGAGTATTCCAATTTTTAACATTTTTTTTTAAGTTATGCCCTTCGTCAAGTTGTCCTACATAGTAACAAGAATAGTGCTTGTTAATTAATGAGTATTCATGTCCCCCCAGTTTAATAGCCTATTAAAAACTTTAGAAACTTTTGTCTTGGGAGATATTCTGATAAAATGCAGTTAACAAAATCAGTATTCTTTTCTGCTTCATTTATGATAAATGCTCAAATGATCTATTATCAAAGTTGTATACTCTGTACAAAAAAAGGCTCAAGAGAACCATATATGTAAAATGAAGAGAATAACATCTGTTACTTATGCTAGAGGTATAAAATAATATAAAAAATTTGTCTGGCCGGGCGCGGTGGCTCAAGCCTGTAATCCCAGCACTTTGGGAGGCCGAGATGGGTGGATCACGAGGTCAGGAGATCGAGACCATCCTGGCTAACACGGTGAAACCCCGTCTCTACTAAGAAATACAAAAAAAACTAGCCGGGCGAGGTGGCGGGCGCCTGTAGTCCCAGCTACTCGGGAGGCTGAGGCCGGAGAATGGCGTGAACCCGGGAGGCGGAGCTTGCAGTGAGCTGAGATCCGGCCACTGCACTCCAGCCTGGGCTACAGAGCGAGACTCCGTCTCAAAAAAAAAAAAAAAATTTGTCTGTTTTCAGTATGTCAAATTTATTCATCACTAGAAGTGTGTGTTTTTTACCCACAAGTTTAACGTAAAGTGAGAACTGAAAAACAGTCATGAAGCCTGTAGTGTTAAGGAGTCAAAATGTGTTTTTTATATAAAATTTAAATAATATTACTCCACATCAAGAAATACTTGATACTGCTTAAAACTACCCTATTCTATGCAGTCTGGTTTGGAAGTTTTCTGAGATACTGAAGGGACCTCATTTTTCTCTCAATCCCATACCATGTGTCCTGGCAGGTGTACATACCCTATACCTCAAGCCCATAAACTTTAAAGTGTCCACCCTTGAAGCTTCAAAGGTTCAATGGACCTATTGTCAGAGGTGTTAGACAGCATCAGTTACTGCTGTTGCTGTCTTGAGAGATAAGTACTTTCTCTGTTTAGAGAACTGCTATAACTAGCAGATAAGACACCTAAAAAATTAAAAGCTAATTACTGGATTTTTTTTCCAGTATATCTTTTCATGTCACAAACAAGTCCCACAGATAATAATTTAGTTTGATAACAAACACTTTTCGTGTTGTGAAAATGTTATGAGACAGGATTTTTTTTTAAATATTAGTCTGAAGTTCAGATACCTCAGGATAGCTGTTTTCTTTCCTTGGAATAGATCTTTTGAAAAATCCTTAAACAACTTTTTAGAAGTTAGCCTAGTACATTTATAATTTTCTGAGTAGAAAACACACTGTTTCTTTATACTGTCATGTACACTTCTGATACCAGATGTGTTGGCTTTTGTCCACCCCAAACCATTCTCCACCTCTCCAAGTACTGGCTGGGTGCCTTGTAATTTGGTTTAATTATGACACAGTCTTCCTGGAGTCACAATCATATCCTACAGGTTAAGGGCTCAGTCCCACAAAACTGCTCCTTATTTCAGACACCAATTGCAGGTTATCAGTTGTCACCTACACATCTGACATACTGGCTATAAATCAGAGTGCCCACCGCCCCCTCCTTGGGTTGGATTAATTTGTTACAGTGATTCACAGAACTCAGGAGAAATACTTTACTTACATTTATCAGTTTATTATAAAAGATAATCATAAAAGAAACAGATGAAAAGTACATAGAATGAGGTCTGTAAGACTCCTAAGCAGAGGAGCTTCTGTCCCCTTGGAGTTGGGGTGCGCTACAAACCTGGCACGTGGATGTGTTCACCAGCCAAGAAACTCATAAAATCTCCTTGTTCAAGAGTTTTTGTAGAACTTAATCTCCAGCTCTTTTCCCGCCCTTTTCTGGAGGTTGGCGAGTGGCACTGAAATTTTCAATGCTTTAGGCTATCTGTGGGACCCCATCTAAGTCACTGCATTAGCGTAAATTCAGGTGCTGTTCCATGGATTTTACTAGCTGTATGCCAGGATCCAGGGACAAAGACCAAATATATATTTTATGTCACACTGGATCATTTTTTCGCCTTCTAAAATGTTTAATGTGTTTTCCCTTTTTAATAAGTATTTGTTGAAATCATACTACATGATAGGTTCTATATAAGCCTAACTGAGCAAAAGTGAAGTCTGCTCTGCTGAAACATTAATAAGGAATCTCAGATAAGACTTTTAAAAACCTCTGGAGGCTTGGAAGCCAAGCCAAGGACTTGCCATTTGATTTCACCTGCAATCCTATAGATTTGGGTGATTTCCTCTTTTCTTGAGGTCCTCAGAAAATCCTGGGATTCCCTTGTCTGCCAGGAAGTGATAGTCCTTACTCTTCTGTAAGGCAACCATGTAAGGGGCTATATGTGTACAGTACCAGGTCAGTTTTTCTGGTGTTTTGGGTTTTTTTCAAGGTGCCTTATTTGCTCTGTCAGCCTTTGGTTCCTTAAAACTTTCTGGGTCATATCTGATATTGTGCATAGTCTCCAATATGATGTATGAGTCAAAGCCTTGGTAATATGACTGATATTTTCAATTATGTCCTGCTATAAGAAGGACAGGTTCTTCTTGCTTTTACTCCTGGCAAGCTGTAAAGAACAGATTCTTATTGAACTTACGCAAATAACTATATTGCCATGAAAATAAAAATACTCACTAATAGCTTCCAAATTCTGGAGGGATCAGGTAGGGAGAAAAAGTAATTGTTTTATCTTTGTTCATGAAGGCATACTTTGCCAAATTGCCATAAACTATTGAATAACATAAGAGAAAATAAAGTTTTTCTTAAATCTGGAAAACAAAATATTAAAGAACTAGCAATGTTTCAAAACCACAATTCTTAAAAAACCATAATTTTTCTTCGATAAGTTATTAGCCTCTCATACTTAATTCTTGTTCAGCTTGATCTTGGTTAGCAGTTTAATGAATTTATAAGTTTTCTCCCTTAGAGTTCTGGAAGTTCTTACACTGTCCAATGATAGGATCTAAACGTTATCAGAAACCAGTACCTTTCAGAGTCTTTTCTATGAATCTCCTTGAAGACAGAGCACTTTAGGATTATAGTTACTTGCAAACACTTTCAGTGAAGATCAGGTGAAACAGTAGCCATCTGTCAGTGACAAAAGACTTAACATGGCCATAGCTAAAGATCAGTTCATTATCATAATGCACAATAGACAAGTAAATTTGATTGCTTCTGTGGCATACAATATTTTAACAGAATAACTGAAAGTATGGCTAATAACATTACACCAGAACATATCAGATTTTTAGAAACTTCATACAATTTCTGGAATACGTATCTAATATCATATACCCATACAAATATAATATAAGAAGGTATCACCTTTATTTGACAATGTTTCCCATGCAATTTAACATATCAATTAAGCCTAATTAGTTTTAACAAAGCCTAATTATTATAACATTTTTCTTTTTAGAGGGAGAGAGAACAAATTTTTTTGAGATATTCCAAGGGCCTTTTGGAAACTCGCAAAGTTAGAGTGAGGTCAAAAGTACTTCATTTATAATGTATTTTTGGGAAATTTGTCAAAAATACCAAACGGTTTAAAACACTTGATTATAATAAGATTTTTGTGGAAAAATATTTAACCAGAGTGATAATTTAAATACTTCAAAGGCAAACACAGAAAGTTACATTGTTGTAGAAAAAATCCTTAGCTATTTTAATGTTGTAGGAAAAAACCTTAGCGATTTTAATATTGAAATATAGCTAATTTAATAATAATGTTAATATTAACATTAAGCCTTAGGTAATCAAAGACCTAAAAAGACATGAAGCACAGGAAATTATCTTGATGAAACAAAATCTCTGCTGGGTGCGGTGGCTCATGCCTGTAATCCCAGCTCTCAGGGAGGCAGAGGTGGGAGGATAGCTTGAGTCCAGGAGTTTGAGACCTGCCTGGGCAATATAGGGAGACCCCGTTCTCCACAATAAAGAGGAAAAAAAAAAAAGACAAAGAAACAAAATCTCGATTTTGTAGTCAGATTACTTAAAAGGTAAAAATAATAATATTAACATTAGGTCTTAGGTGATCAAAGACCTAAAAAGACATGAAGCACAGAAAATCATCTTGATAAAATCTCGATTTTGTAGTCAGCTTGCTTAAAAGGTAAAGGAAAACCTTTCACAATCTCTTATCAAGAGAAAACCAATACTCCAGTAAAACTTTGTGCCAATGTACTTCTGATATTAAGACTCATCATTCTTTTAATAACATATATAAATACATATTAGCCAGCTTGGCCATACCTAACATTATTTTTCCAAATTCCTCTTACACAAACCTTCTATAGCATTCTTGTATCCGTACATATTTTGTTCTGTACTCTTCCTCTTTCCCAGTATAGAACAGTCTGCTTTAGTACAAAAATTATTCTTTTTCCCATAAGAAAAACATCCTTCACACCTCATAGCTTCACATTCCAAAAACATCCTACTTTCCTGACATACAAAATTATTTATTTCAGTAGTTTTCATTACATATATTGATTAGAATTCTTAACTGTTAGTGATGTTAGTTTCTAGTGAAAACTAGGTAATAAGAAGTTGTGCACTGTCAGTCACACCAGCATTCTATAGACGAGCACATCTATACTCTTTCATAATTTACAGAAGCATGTTCTTTTTCATAGTATAGTTTTTCAGTGTGTCACAGGATATGTTTACTAACAGACCCAAATATCTTTATTCTTCTGTAATAAGAAGCCAAAAGTAGATAAACTTATGTTTAGCAATTAATGTTTTAGTATTTTATGTAATTTGGAAGTTATCTAGATATTCAATTAATATCTATCATTTAATTTAACTTAATGAAATACTTAGGGTATAAGTTGTCAAAGGGATTTGGAAAACTGTTTTGAAGTAGACATAACACCAGACAAGGCCAGCCATCAAGTTAGTTATTATTTATTTTTTACTAACAAATTTTGTAACAAAGATAACATGAGTGTATTTGACTAGTAAGCATAAGTAAAATAAAAGGTGTATATCACATTATATTTAGTGCTGGTAACTCTAAGGATATGCCTGCTTTAATTAAACCAACAAACTTAAATTAGCTTTCTTTTTACCAAAGATTATCTGACATCAGATGGACTTGAAAAACATTTGGGTCTGTTTCTATCTTTCTAAAAGTTTAAGGAATACTTAATTTATATAAGTGCTTATTTTTCTTTAAGCCCATTATATATAATTATTAAAAATTTTGACAATACCATCTGGTAATAGAAAAATATCACATATATTTAACATATATATAGTCATACACAAACATACAGGCAGAAGCAGATTCTATAGTTTTCATTCTAAATTTTAGTGATCTGCCAGATATAAAATATCAAACTCAGTAGTTTATAAAAAGGATATTTGGGCCGGGCACAGTGGCTCACGCCTGTAATCCCAGCACTTTGGGAGGCCAAGGCGGGCAGATCACAAGGTTGGGAGTTTGAGACCAGCCTAGCTAACATGGTAAAACCCCATCTGTACTAAAAATACAAAAAATTAGCTAGGCATGGTGGCATGCACCTATAGTCCCATCTACTCAGGAGGCTGAGGCAGGAGAATCGCTTTAACCCAGGAGGCAGAGGTTGTAGTGAGCCAAGATCACACCATTGCACTCCAGCCTGGGCAGCAGAATGAGACTCTGTCTCAAAAATAGATAAATAATAAATAAACAAATAAATAAAAACGATATCTGGATCCAAATTGTGTTCCTGAAAATGGGACAAGATTACCCACCCAGATTGCTAAAACTTTACTAGTATTTGTGGAAGAAGACTTTTAAGATTTCTCATTTGTCTTTTGTGAATACTCTTCTAGAGAGACAATTTGCAGTTCATTTAGTCTTCTAGTAGCCTCTGCATACCAATAAAAAATGCCTCCCAGTTTGTGAAGCATTAGAGATTCCCTTTTATTTAGTGCTTCCTGTAGATGGACAATTTTGTATAAGTTAAAAACTTCCCTGTTGTGGCCACCATAATTCTAAACTGTCTTTGGTAAATATACTCATTTCTCTAGGAAAGCACAGGTTCTGGGTCCATAATGTTTATACATAAAATTAGCTGGAGTTCCAGTTGGAGGAGTTCTTGAATTCCTTAAATTCAGAAGAACCCATGATTTTTTGTCCTTCTAAAATCTTACCTACCTGAGGCCTCTTACTGGACCCAATCCAGTCAGGTTCAGTCTGACTTCCAGAGCCGATCTGGATGAAAAATGCTTAAAGGGTAAAAGTTGCAGGTTTCAGCTCAAGTGGTAACCTTCAAATGTACAATGAGAAACAGTAAGCACAAGGGACCTACCGGGAGGTACCTGTGCCCTGGTTACTTGTTGCTCCTGGAGGTCATCAGGGGTCTCCTTCCTGTTCCTCTGCTGAGAACTCTTAAAACATAGGCACATTAAAAATATAATGAGTTTATTTGAGCATTCAGCTCAAATTCATGAAGTGGGCAACACCAGACCAGAAGCAATCAAGGCTTCACCGAGGTGGCATGAGGGGAAAACTTTTATAAAGTGTTCAAGGAAGCAAAACAAAGACAATATTTGATTGGTTAAAGTGGAACGTCCTTAGTTAGAAGTTAGTTGGGGGTTTCTAATTGATAAGCGTCTAGTTAGAAGTTAGTTGGTGGTTTTTGATTGGTTAAGCTTAAGCTTCATTCTACTGTTTACATTGAACTGAGTTTTGATTTGCTCATATAGGCACACAAGGCCCTGGAGCTGTCTTAGCCTAATAGCCTCCCAATTAATTTCTTTTTTTATTTTATTTTTTTAAAGAGACTGGGTCTCATTATGTTGCCCAGGCAGGAGTTTTATGGCTACTTACAGCACAATCAAGGAACACTACAGCTTTGAACTCCTGGGCTCAAGTGATTCTTCTGCCTCAGTCACCTGAGTAGGACTATAGGTGTGTGCCACCAAACCCAGCTCTTAATTTTTTAACATCGTAAAATAATAATAGAAAAGTTCGGTGAATTTTTTTTTTTTTTTTTTTTTTTTTTTAGTACAGCTACCGTAATTTATTTTTCTGATTAAGCTATGCAAGCGCATTGGGGGAAAGGGAGTAGAGCCAGTCAAATACCTAGTCTCAAAAAACTCTATCTACCCTCCTACCGCTGCCCAATGGTAAAACATTTCAAACCCATTGAAGTTCATTTATTTTAAATATTTGATAAGGAATGAGGGAAACTTGACTGATATGTGACTAGCAAGTGCTAGATGTTTTATATAAATGTAATTTTTTACTACCTCCATACCACATTAATATTGATAATTATACTCTATAAATTGAGTGGTATATGATAGGCATATTTCTGAGTGATCTCATTTACTACTCACAACTGTCCAGTGACTTATATATCATTAGTCCCTTTTTACAGGAAGGAAATAGTCTCAGAGAGATTAAGTAAATATCCTAGTATAACACAAATAATAAATGGCAAAGTGAAGAATTAATAGTCATTAGCTTATTCATATTTATCAGTGAAACAAGAAGTCAGGTGCAGTGACACATTCCTATAAATCCCAGCCTCTTAGAGGCTGAAGTGGAAGGATCACTTGAGGCCAGGAGTTAAAGACCAGCCTGGGCAACATTGCAAGACCCTGTCTCTTAAAAAAAAAAATAAATAACTACAAAATTAAAAAATAAACATAATACATATTTGAGATACTAGGCCAATCAGGATAGCTTAGAACTGATTTTTTTCTTTAGCATGGCATTTAAAACCTTCTTTAATCTGATTTTTTTCAAAGAAAAATGTATACACATTTAAACATTGATAGTATGATAAGGATTGGTTCTACCTAAGAATTTGTTATAATGAGTAATATATAATTTATTATAAAAAATAAAAGGCTATTAAGACATCACTGAGATAACTTTAAAGGGAAATAAAATTTATAGAGTTATGATCTAAATGCTCCTATTGTATTTGAGGATGTGTTCTTAGTCAAAGGAAAATGTATAACTATTTTTATGATGAAGAGTATTCAACTGAAATTTCATACAAAGGTAAATTTATATAAATTGACTGATTTATTTCCTAGATGTTTCTTTCATAAAGATTTTCACATTGGATTAAGAAATAACTTTTCCCAAAGATTCTTGAAATAAATATGCAATCTTTGCCCTCTTGTAATGCAGATCTGACAGGCGCTCAAGATGGAAGTGTAAGAATGTTTGAATGGGGCCATTCTCAAGAGATAACCTGTTTTCGATCTGGTGGCAATTCAAGAGTTACAAGAATGAGATTTAACTATCAGGGAAATAAGGTATTATATAAAAATGTAAATGGTAAAAATAATTTATTATGTTGGAGGTTTATAAATATCACTAGTTTGGGTTTCTGAAAAGAACAGCTCAGTGGGTAATAGTAAAGTATTCATCTATATAGATTTTTTTAAATTCTTCTCAAAGAACACTTCACTTGTTCTTCATGGAAGTATGTTATGTAGGTGTCCATTAAAACTCATTTAAGTGATTCTTAATGACCAAACGATTATCAATTCACCTTATATTACACACTTTTTATTATTAAATGCTCCTACTCTCTTTATCCCTTGGAACCTACTCAACATGTGATCCAGCAGCAAGTAACATCTAGAGCGTATTATAAATGCATATTATTATTCCTTCTCCAGATGTACTCAATCACTATCTGCATTTTAACCTGATATTGTTGTGATTGTACAAATATTAAAGTTTTTTAAGAGGAAGGGGTACTGCTCCAGAACAGAACATCAGCAAACTACATCCTAGCCACCTGTTTTATAAATAAAGTTTTATTAGACCACAGTTACCCCCATTCATTATTTTTCTTTGGCTACTTCCTACTACAACAGCATACATAGTTCAGGAGAACAAAGATCTTATAGCCAGCAAAATATTATATGGCCACCTAAGAAAAAGTTTGCCAGCCCTGCTCTAGAGCATCCTTTACTGTCTTCACTTCTCATAATCCTACTTTGTTCAAACTGCCCCCCGCTTTTGACGTTAGACAGCAATCTTTTATTGAACAGTACTCCTTGTGAAGCAGGGCTAATTTAGAGGCAGTGCACCCACAACCAGCCCAAACTGCCTCTTTTTGCTCCTAATATCTTATTAGGCCTCTACAAAATGATTAAAGGGTAAATCAATCTTCTTTTTGTTTTCAGGGCCATGCTTCACCAAAAATTACTCTCACAGACTCTAACTGATAGTTTACCTTGCCTTTTCTTTCCCCTCAGCCTCCCAACCTTAAAATTCTCACATGTTCCTTTTATCATTGTATGCTGCAGCCTTTTTTGTCTACCATGTTTGTCACATGACTGTATTTTCATTTCACAAAA
Source organism: Theropithecus gelada (assembly GCF_003255815.1). Lineage (NCBI taxonomy): Eukaryota > Metazoa > Chordata > Mammalia > Primates > Cercopithecidae > Theropithecus > Theropithecus gelada. The sequence continues at coordinate 115,771,197 of NC_037673.1, forward strand.
GTCAATATAGTTTTATGTAGTTGTGAAACAAAATTTTGAGAGCTTGTTTCTTAATACCAGTTAGCAACGTTCTTATCTTCTTAATGGGAAATTAAGGGAACTTAGTACAGAAGCCTTTACAATTCTACTGTACTTTCAATTGTATTCTGTATCAGTATGCTTTTTGTGGTCATGCATTTCCACTTTGGTTGTCAGTTTTATATTGCTCCTAACTAATCTCTATACCTGAACCCTTATCTCTCTAATGCATCTTGCCAACATATTATATAACCAAAAACATAGTTACATGATTACAATATAGATGAGATCACATTATTATTTTTTTCAAGAACCCTTTAAGGCTCCTCATGTCAAATTCTTTAACAAGTATTTAAGACCTTCTATAATGTGACTTTATTTTTCAGCTTTAACATTCACTACAGCCTTCTGCATAGGCCATTTTAAGGCACAAAAAACTGCTTGTCTTTGCCTGCCCAGGTATCTTTGACAGGCAGCCAACTTACTATTCATTCACCTTAGCCTTGATGAAGTCTAATAGCACAACCCCTAAGCATGCTATCTCTTCTAGTAGGGAAGCCTCTTAAGGTAAATGGAAGAGATGACCCACACTGTATCACAATAATTCTGATGAATTTGATATTCAATTATGAATAGAAATACAGTGCCAAAAGCCAGTGAATATTTCAGAACTACTAAGTGTCTGGAAAGGGGTATTAAGCAGAATAAATAATAAATAACCTATGAGGACTAATTCCTCAGAGATTCAAGAATATATTACATTTGTAAAACAAGAACAGACTAGCATTAAACAGGGACAGTAGGAGAATAGAAAAGAGTTATTGGAAATTAAAAATATGATTCCCCAGCCGGGCGCGGTGGCTCAAGCCTGTAATCCCAGCACTTTGGGAGGCCGAGACGGGCGGATCACGAGGTCAGGAGATCGAGACCATCCTGGCTATCATGGTGAAACCCCGTCTCTACTAAAAATTACAAAAAACTAGCCGGGCGAGGTGGCGGGCACCTGTAGTCCCAGCTACTCGGGAGGCTGAGGCAGGAGAATGGCGTAAACCCGGGAGGTGGAGCTTGCAGTGAGCTGAGATCCGGCCACTGCACTCCAGCCTGGGCGACAGGGCGAGACTCCATCTCAAAAAAAAAAAAAAAAATATGATTCCCCAAAATGTGGTCAGTCGGGGAACTACTTATTAGAAAAGCTAAACGGCAGAATGGAAATAGTTGAAAATCGGGTTTCTTGCTGGGAAGCACAAATTAAGAAATTATCCCATGATGATAATAATTTAGGAAATATTTCAGAAGAAAAAATGGAGGAAAAACAGTAGTCAAAGGAATAATAGATATTTCCCCAAACCAAATTGAGAAACAACACATACCTGCACACATCCTGTTTGTATATCTTTTGGTTTTTAAAGAGAGAATCCTATAAGGCTCTAAAAAGGAGTGAGAATAAAAATGGTTACTTACAACCCACATCCCACCCTGCCACTAAATGTCATTGGCCTATTACAAATAGATAGGAGAACAGTATTCACAGAATTCCGATGGACAAGGAATGGGAACTGAGTCGATGTCCATCCAAACTATCATTCAAATTTGCTGGCAAAATAAACATATTTTTAGGTATACAGAGACTTAACACATTCTATGTGTATACCCTTTCTGAAGAACATACCTAGATTTACTCCAGAAAACATAAGAGAAACTAGAAAAAGGAATAGACCTGGGAAAATATTTTTAACAAATATAAAAACAATAGGTTAAATATTCATAATATTCATCCTGTCAGTCAAATTTTTTATAAGACAAATAATAGAGAAATAGATAAAAGATATTAACAGTTTACTAAGAAACTATGCCTGGCCAATAGCCCTCAACCCTCACTAATAATTGAAGAAATGCAAATAAAATGAGACTTATTTTTGTCTGCATAAAATTAACAAGTATTTTAGATTTTAATAATACCCCATGTTAACTAAAGTGTAAGAAAAATGACTCAATTTATATTACCACATAGGATTTAATTTTGGCATAGTCTGTTAATGTGATGCTCTTTAACAAAACTTTCCCATTTCTAGATGTCTATCCTACATAATTATGCAAAGGTATATGTATATATAGGAATGTTCAAAGCAGCCCTTTTTATATTAGAGAAAATTGAAAACGATATGGGAAAAGTTTTAAATTATAAAACCACTATACAGTGTAATACTACACACAGCACAAGAATGAGCTAAATGTATGTGTATTTACATGGGAAAGACAGTTACAATAAATCAAAAATGTAATTGTGTAACGTTATTATGATCCCATTTTTTTAATGCTATGTTGTGAATTTTTGAATATTCATAGAAACAAATCTGAAAGGAAACATATCAAATTGTTAATAGATGTTAGGTCTAGAGGCAGAGGAGGGTAGGAGTCCAAAGCAGACATTTGTTTTATTTTATATACTTTATAATAAGCTGCATTATGGCCGGGCGCGGTGGCTCACCCCTGTAATCCCAGCACTTTGGGAGGCCAAGGCGGGAGGATCACAAGGTCAGGAGATCGAGACCATCCTGGCTAACACAGTGAAACCCTGTCTCTACTAAAAATATAAAAAATTAGCCAGGCGTGGTGGCAGGCAACTGTAGTCCCAGTCACTTGGGAGGCTGAGTCAGGAGAATGGCGTGAACCCAGGAAGCGGAGGTTGCAGTGAGCCGAGATCACACCACTGAATGGCGTGAACCCAGGAAGCGGAGGTTGCAGTGAGCCGAGATCACACCACTGCACTCCAGCCTGGGCAACAGAGACTCCATCTCAAATAATAATAATAATAATAATAATAATAATAGAAGAAGAAGAAGAAGATGAGGAAGAGGAAGAAGAAAAGAAAAGAAGAAGTAGAAGAAGAAGAAAAGAAGAAGAAGCTGCATTATTTTTATAATCAAAGGAAAAAATTTTTGCTGTCTTATCCTTCAAGATCTGTATCACATACCTCCCTTATTGGATTATTTTGACATCTTACCAATCAGAGTTGCCCTGAGCGCCCATAGAGGAATTATTTTACTTTGGTAATCCTTACGTTATTTTACTTTGTACTCTTGTTCATGTGTTTTCCTTATTGTTTGTTTCTGAAAGTCCTTATTTTGTCTTTTTGGAAATGAACAGTTTTCTTTCTTATATATGATAAAGTTCTGTCATTTAGCATAATCTGTTAATCCAGTATCCTATTTTTGTAATACTTATAGAGAATATATAGACTGTGCTAGAGGCTAGTATAATAAAATGGGTGTCTAATGTTTGTTCTCTTTATGTCTACCCTGGGATTTTTAAAGTAGTAGCTGAATGGTTTTCTGAAATAGATCCATGTATAGGTGAAGTGAAAAATCAAATGACATACAATCAAATGTTTAAGAGTCAAAATATGAGTGTCACACTGAGGGTAAGGATAAATATATGCTTTTATATTTATATTAAATACTTTTAAATATTTTCTTTCTCTAAGTTTGGAATAGTTGATGCTGATGGATATTTAAGTCTGTATCAAACAAACTGGAAATGTTGTCCAGTTACTGGAAGCATGCCTAAGCCATACCTGGTAAGCCAAGAATTTCTACCTTTAAATAAAATTTGAATTTTCATTTTAAATAAGCCAAGAATATGTATTTGAGACAAGAATTATAGAACTAATAAATAAAATGTAGTCCTGTGTTCTTAGTCACTTTACTGTAAGATTCTGTCCTTGTGTTATGCGAAAATTACCCTGTGAAGCATAAAATTCTAGTCTCTGGTAATTTGGAAAGTTGACATGTATAGAAGCAACATGATGCCCCCAGATACCTATATATCCTGTGGATTACTACAGCCCTTTTCTAAGCTCACTAAGCTGGTTATTATATTATGCCTAAATAGAATGATTACCAAACCAATGCATCTGGTTATTTTTCTGCGATTATCTCTTATGAACAAAGTGAAAAGGACATCCTATAGCTGGTGCTGTTGTTATTTTCCTGTTCATCTCTTGTTTTAACAGAATATTGATACATCTCTATTCAGGACTATGCAGGCTTTTATGAACTTTCTATGGCTTCATAGAATACTGAATTTGTATTTTATATGCTTCAGTGAAGCCCTTTATTAGGACTAAGCAATTCCTATCAGAAAAAAGTTAAGAATATAGATTAATCGCTTCTTGGCTTTTTTGCTAGGATCAAATGAAGAATATAGGTTAAGATTCTGGTAATTTGCCCAAGGTTAATTGCTAGAATACAGTACTGATCTTAGTAAACGCAATCTAGCATGGGAGGATTGATTAGGGTACCTTGAAAGAATATTAATACTGTTTCTCATATTTTTATTAAGCCTAAAGATTTAGATGTTTAAGTTTATGTTCTCTAAGGGACTGGTTTTTTTTTTTTTTTTTTTTAACTTTTAAAAAAATAAATTGGTTTAAATTGTGAATGAGTGGCTTTTGGAGATTAAGAGGATTTTGTCTGTTTTAAGGATACATAATCTAGCACAGCTCCAGTAGTGTTCCAGGGGAAATGGGGAGGTGGCTCAAAGGAATAATCCTTGGTGTGGTGATTTTGGGATACTTAAAAAAATTCATTTTTTATTAAAGAGAAATATCTAAAACATAATTTTGAAGCTTTTATAAATGATGAAACCTCATAATTGTTTGGTAGAATATTGAAAAATGGTATATGTTTTCTAATTTTGATAACTATTAGTAATTTTTTTCATGTACTTGAATTTTTAAAAGCTTAAATATTTTTGAAAAATACCTGTCAATTATTTAACAAAGATAATTTAGTATCATCTAAAATTCTAGTTTCTATGTTCTAAAACAAAAATTTTCACTATACTGGGGAAAATCTTTAAGTTTAACCTCCTTGTGTTTTCCTTTGAACTTTTGGTTGAACAAAAGCAGAGAGATTTCATAACAGGTCATGACATGTGCTGCCTACTTAAATAGTTCAGGAAAAGTGTGTGTATGTGTGGATGTCTACAAATATGAAAGAGAAGTAGAAGCAAAACCAATGTGCCAAAATGTTAAAAAGTTGTTGCATCTGGGTAAAAGGTATATGAAAGTTCTCTGTATTACTTTTACAATTTTTCTAAAGTTTAAAGGAAAAAAAATGATACAGAGGATTTAAGAAAGCCAGAAACTACATGATCACTTTTTGAAGAATACATTTGCCTGGTTATGACATTTTTAGTGAGAGCAGTAACATGTATTGTTTGTAACCATTCCAGACTTGGCAGTGTCATAACAAAACAGCCAATGATTTTGTCTTCGTTAGTTCCTCCTCTCTGATAGCTACAGCTGGTCTTTCAACTGACAATAGGTAAGAGATGATAGCTAAAATTGAAGTATGAGAAAGTATAGCTGAACTTTTTTTTATTGTTCCTGTCCTTGTGTTTCATGAAAGTTTACTTACGGCTTTAGATACAGTATTTTTATTCTAAAAACTATTATTTGTTGGCCATGTTATTCCAGCCCCACCCCCAAAAGCTGTGGTTGTAAGAAAGTGTCATCTCCTGCCCTAATGTCTGTCTGCCGCTTTTGATTTCTGTCATATAGCTGAGTTCTGAGATCAAGGCCCACTGAGTTTGCTTAGCTTTTATATTTATCTGTAAGGCCTCATTTTGCACTAGAAACAGGATTGTAAGACTATAGATTCTTCAGCTCGTCTTCCGTAGATATTTCTTATGTATGTTGGTCCCCCCACACGGTAGAAATAAATTTTCTTTGTGCTCAAGAAAATTCAGCATCTCTCCTATTATGTATGTCAGTCCAACTGTTAGAGAATCAGTGAATACAAAACAAGTTTCCATATTCAGCCTTCATGTATTATTATTTGTAAATGCTTGTTAATCTAAAGTTACTCAAATTTTTAAGCTATAATAGTAGTTTTAAATTTTCTGTAAGACTTATGGGTCGGGCACGGTGGCTCATGCTTGTAAGCCCAGCATTTTGGGAGGCCGAGGTGGGCGGATCACTTGAGGCCAGCAATTTGAGACCAGCCTGGCCAACATGGTGAAACCCCATCTCTACTAAAAATACAAAAAATAACCAGGCATAGTGGCGGGTACCTGTAATCCCACCTACTCAGGGGGCTGAGGCAGGAGAATAGCTTGAACCTGGGAGGCGGAGGTTGCAGTGAGCCAAGACCACGCCGTTGCACTCCAGCCTGGGCGACAAGAGTGCGAAACTCCATCTCAAATGTGGCCAGAGCATGGTGGCTCATGGCTGTAATCCCAGCACCTTGGCAGGCTAAGGGAGGAGGATCACTTCAGCCCAGGAGTTTGAGACCAGCCTGGGCAATATAGGGAGACCCCATCTCTACAAAAAATTTTAAAAATTAGCCAGACATGGTGGCACACATCTGTAGTCCCAGTTACTCAGGACACTGAGGTGGGAGGATTGCTTGAGCCCGTAAGATCGAGGCTGCAGTGAGCCAAGATTCCACCACTGCACCCTTTTTTAATACAAAAATTAATGTCATATAAATTTGTTGGTTACTTGTATTTGTTGTTTTTATAAATTTAAGAACCTTCTGTGATTGCAAGGTTTAGTCACACAGTTATATATGACATATTTTTTATTCTGTTAACTTTTTGTGTCACGCAGAAGTAATCTTTTTTTTTTTCCAGAAACGTATGTTTGTGGGATACTCTTGTAGCACCTGCCAATAGTTTAGTCCATGGTAAGTTTTCAAAGCATTTTATAAATTTTGAAAGTCAGGAAATTCATAAGCTAAGTATTATTTATAAATGGATTTGTTACTAATGACACTTGTATTTATTAACCCATGAGATTTATTTTGCCTATGATGGTAGGATTTGAAAGCAAAAGGATGCAATATACATAATTAACTCTTCACTATACCTTGATGGGGGGCATTGGGACATAGATAATATAAAAATCATTTGTCTTTACTTTGAATCTGATAGCCAAAGGTTATTGTAAACATGATGTAAACTCAATATTATGTCCCCTCTCACCACTCCTATTCAGCATTGCACTGGAAGTCCTAGCTAATGCAGTAACACAATAATAGGAAATAAAATGTATATAAATGGAAGGGAAGAAATAAAACTGTCTTTATTCACAGAAGACATAATTTTCTGTAAAATATCCCAAAGAATCTACAAAAGAAACTCACAAGTATAGCAAGGTCCCAGAATACAAGGCCAGTATACAGTTGACCCTTGAACAACATAGGGATTGGGATGCTGACCCCTGCACAGTTGAAAATTCTCATATAATTTTTTATTCTCCCCAGAATTTAACTACTAATAGCCTAGTGTTTACTGGATACCTTGTTAATAATATAGCCAGTTAACACATGTTTTGTATATGTATTATATAGGAAGCTAGAGAAAAGAAAGTGTTATGAAAATCGTAAGAGTACATACAGTAGTGTACTGTATTTATTGATACTGTAAAGTTTATGTCATCTGTTTACAAGGTGAATTATCCGTCTGAAATGGCAGGCAACTACAGCTGCAGACCTTAATTTGTGGTGCATATCAAGCAATTCAACTTTTTTCGTGTAATGTCTTCACTTTTCTCTGCTTTTTGGGAACACTTCCAGCATTACTAGTGGCATGTTGTGTGGTTCCCATGGTGTTATTCAAGGTTTACACTATTGCACTAAATACAGTGAAGAATTCACAAGTACCACAGCAGATCACTTTTCACCGCAATATACAGTTTACTGGAGAGAGGACCTGCCCACGTGGAAATGATTAGCATCACACAGCATTTTAAGTGTATACTTGAAACACTTAGGAGCTAACTGCAATAGCAACAGGAGGTGGTTACTAAATTATAACAGTAGTACAGTATGTACTATAATTAATTTTATGCACTTATGATTTCATACTGTATTTTTGTTTACATTTCTTGACTGTCAGTGGCACCACTTACAATCTATATTTGTGTGCGTACATTTCAATAAATTTAACTTTTTATAAAGATTTATGTATATTTTATGGTAGTAAATGATAAAATAGACTAGCATCTACATGTATTTTATGCATTCATAGCATACTTTTTCATAATTTTTTTGGTATTTCTTGGCTATGTGGGTTGTCTGCAAGTTTTTTCAAATTATCTCAAATCTTTAAAAAATGTTCCAATATATCTATTGAATAAATCAAAGAAGATCTAAATAAATGAGTGATACTCCACATTCACAGATTAGAAGACTCAATATTCTTAAGATGTCAGTTCGTCTTGATTTTATAGATTCAACACAATCCTAATCAAAATTCCAGCATGCTACTTTGTAGATACCAACAAACTGATTCTGAAGTTTATATGGGAAGGCAAAGGAATAGCCAACCAAATACTGGAGAAAAACACACTTGTGGGACTCACACTATACTATCTGATTTCAACACTTATAAGCTACAGTAGTCAAGACATTGTGGTATTAGTTTAAGAATATACACATAGATCATGGAACAGAATGGAGAGCCCACTGATAGACTCACATATATAGTAGACTTATCTTTAATATGTCACAGAGGCAATTCAGTGGAGAAACGATAGTCTTTTCAACAAATAATGCCAGAACAATTGAGTGTCAACATATAAAAAATTGAACCCAGATACAGACCTCACTTTTCATAAAAAGTAACTCAAACTGGACCATAAACCTGCATGTAATATACAAAATAATAAAACTCCTGGAAGGAATGAATAGAAGTCAGAATAGTGATTGCGTTTGTTGGGGAGGAGAATCGACCATGAAAGGGCATGAAATTACCTTCTGGGATGATGAAAATATTCTGTACCTTGATCTTAGTGATGGTTACACAGATGTATTCATTTGTCAGTGCTCATCAAGGTATATACTTAAAACGTGTGCATTTTCTTCTGGGAAGTTATATCTCAAAGTACTGGTCAAAGTTCCTTCTCTATAATTAATTTTATTTCAAGTCTTACAGTAATAACCAAGTGCTTAGTTTATGCCATGGACTCTACATGATCTGCATATATGAACTAATTTAATCATCAGGAAACCCTATTAGGTTGGTGATAATCTCTTTTACAAATGATGAAACTGAGACTTAAGTAATTCAGCAAAAGCACACATTTAAACCCACACAGAAACCAGGATTGAAACCCAGGCGATCTAACTCCAGAATCCTCACTCTTCATTATGCAATATTCTCCTTAAGCTATATGCAGATTTTTTCCCTAAAATTTGTTAGGCTGGACTCTTTTTTAAAGAAAAATAGTATCGTATTTTTATGTTTCTGATACTGATGTGTCTTCAAATTCATGAATCTTTTCTTTTACGAGGCTTAATCTGCTGTTAATCCCATCCAGTTCCTTTTTTATCTTGAGCCTTGCTGTTTTTAATCTGTTAAATTTTGATTTAGGCCTCTCATGCCTCTACTTAACTTATAATTATAATGGACTTTTACTTTCCTTACCTACTAATTCTGTCATCTCTGTCATTTCTGGGTTAGTTTCAATTGATGGATTTTTCTTCTCCTTATGGGTTATATTTTCCTGCTTTATTACATTCCTGTTAATTTATTATTAGATGCCAAGCATTGTGAATTTTACCTCATTAAGTGTCTATTATTTTTGTACTCTGTAAATGTTCTTGAGCTTTGCTCTGGGATAGGTCTAACTTACTTGGAAACAGTTGAATCTGGGAGACCTTGGTTAAACAGGATCAGAGCAACATTTGGTCTAGGGCTGATTTTCCTCCACTACTGTGTCAAATGCTTCTGAGTACTCCACTGAGGCTGGTATGGAACCAGTTCAGCCAGGGTTCCTCTCCTAGTGCCATGGTCAGAAAACTCTAGGCAGTAAGCTTAGGGCAGTTTTATGACCAACCCAGTTTGTTTCCCATCTCTCAGAGATCATGCTTCATTAACTTACATCCAGTGTCTCAAATCATTGGTTTTTATATTTCATTTGATTTTTTAATTGTTTCAGGCAGGAGAGCAAATCTGGTCTATTATTTCACCTTAGCCAAAAGCCAGAAGTCTATGTCTTTTTATTGTTAAGTGTTTTTGTTTTTAATTTACTTTCAGCTTTTACCTGCCATGACAGTGGAGCCACAGTTTTAGCATATGCTCCAAAACATCAGCTACTAATATCAGGTGGCAGAAAAGGTTTTACATATGCATTTGACCTTTGTCAACGACAACAGAGGCAGCTTTTCCAGAGCCATGATTCTCCTGTTAAAGCCATTGCTGTTGATCCAACTGAAGAGTACTTTGTTACAGGATCTGCCGAAGGCAATATAAAGGTAAACATAATTGATGCCACAACATCTACAAAATGAAAAGAAATCTGCAGAAACCTTAGCTCTTTAATCATGTCGATGCCATCAGTCTGTTTAAATAATAGTTATATTAACTCCTTTGTAGTCAGCAATGGTAATTGCTATTTAATCTTTCAGTGAATGTAATAATATTTAACTTGAAAATTTTATATTTTTCATTTGTTTTAAAATATGTTTAATTCATACTAAAACACCAAATTTTCCATGGATATAAACATAATGCAGATATTAGAGTTTGTCTTGACTCCGTGTTCAGAGTTACATAATTTACTTAATTTCCAGGGGCTGAGAAATGTATTGATAATTTTCTTTTATCCCACATTGTTCCCCATTTTTTCATATATATTATTATCCAGTCACTCAGTGCCTAATTCAAGAATTGTGGATAAACCTTGCCTTTAGCAGTCCTTTTCAGAGTCCTTTGTGTTGAAAACTTAAAGACAGGTTGTTTAAAATGTTAAGCAGCTTGTTAAAAATGTTAAACAGCTTATTAAATATGCAAATTGCTGGGTCTCATCCCAGAAATACTCAGTCTATAAGTAAGTCCAAGACTCAGGGATCTGCATTTTAATAACACATACCTAGTAATTTTAATGGAGGGTCCTTTAGCCCTGTTTGGTAATTGGTAAGTCAGTTTAGACTAATCCCCATGTTGTTTTAATAATCAGCAACCCTAGACTAGAGGGGTTTAGTTTCATTGAATTTATTAATTTAAACACTTACTTAGTAGAATCAGATGGGTTTTTTAGAGCCAGCAAATTATTTACATAATTCTCATCCAGGAAAAGACTAGAATTATAGAATTTTTAAAAGGCTTTTTCTTAAAATCAAATATATATATATATGCATATATATATACACATATATACACACATATACACACACACCAACAGAATTATTTTCCTTTAGTTTGAAACTACTTTCTTATTTGAACTGACTGTCTAGTTTAGAATATGCTATAGTTAGGTTGGTTCTTTTTTTTTTGAGACGGAGTCTTGCTCTGTCGCCAGGCTAGAGCACAGTGGCACGATCTCGGCTCACTGTAACCTCCACCTCCCGGATTCAAGCGATTTCCCTGCCTCTGCTTCCTGAGTAGCCAGGACTACAGGCGTGTGCCACTATGCCCTGCTAATTTTTTGTATTTTAGTAGAGACGGGGTTTCACCATGTTGGCCAGGATGGTCTCGATCTCCTGACCTCATGATCCACCTGCCTCTGCCTCCCAAAGTGCTGGGATTGCAGGCATGAGCCACCGCACCTGGCCTAGATTGGTTCTTTAGTTTGTACTTTGATCCTGCGGTTTATTGTTTAATCAAGGTTAAAAAAAAAAAAAAAAAAGACTTGAAAATATACAATGTATTCATAGGTGGGGTAGTATGAATTTATGAATTTCTTAGAGTAAATAAACGTTTAAAAAAATGATCTCCAGTAAAACCAGGAAATAAGTTGGTTTCGCTAAACCTAAAATAGATGTCCTGAAAGCATTTAAGTTCTTCACATAAGTAAAGGTGCTTATAATTTGCTTTACAAACAGACACATTTATTTTGATAAGGGCTGGAAATACAAAATCTTAGTAAATTAAGTATCCTGAAATTATAATAATTAACTTTGTCTTATGGTTAAAATATAGCTTTGCCTGGTCAGAGGGCCTCTAGGTGTCAAGTACTTCCCTCTTTCCAGCTGTTCTGATCCCTGGTTGAACATTCAGTAATATAAAGAAGAGATTACCTTAATGTACAACTATACAGCAAAAGCTCTGCTAAGAGATAGGAAACCTTGATTTTAATCCTTATAGTATTACAAGTTTCTGTAGCATTGTACACTTAACCTCCTTGTTACCTACATTGTCTCTCTTACTGGATGAATTTTTAAGTATTTTGTGTTAAAGCGATTGGTAAATTACAACAGCCTATACAGAATCAAGGTGTTATGATCCTAGGCCTACACAGATTTTTCTCTATTTTTGTTTTGGAAATTCCTTACTGCACAGGAATGCAGGCCTAAAATTTTCATTTGGTTTCTTTTCTTTTCTTTTCTTTTCTTTGAGATGCAGTTTCACTCTTGTTGCCCAGGCTGGAGTGCAGTGGTGCAATCTTGGGTCACTGCAAACTCCACCTCCCAGGTCCAAGCCATTCTCCTGCCTCAGCCTCCTGAGTAGCTGGGATTACAGGCATGCGCCACCACGCCCGGCTAATTTTGTATTTCTTTTTTTTTTTTTTTTTTTTTTTTTGAGACGGAGTCTCGCTCTGTTCCCCTGGCTGGAGTGCAGTGGCGCTATCTTGGCTCACTGCAAGCTCCGCCTCCCGGGTTCCTGCCATTCTCCTGCCTCAGCCTCCCAAGTAGCTGAGACTACAGGCGCCTGCCACTGCGCCCGGCTAATTTTTTTGTATTTTTAGTAGAGACGGGGTTTCACCGTGGTCTCGAACTCCTGACCTTGTGATCCGCCCGCCTCGGCCTCCCAAAGTGCTGGGATTACAGGCGTGAGCCACCGCGCCCGGCCAATTTTGTATTTCTAGTAGAGATGGGGTTTCTCCGTGTTGGTCAGGCTGGTCTCCAACTCCTGACCGTAGGTGGTCTCCCCACCTCAGCCTCCCAAAGTGCTGGGATTACAGGCGTGAGCCACTGCACCTGGACTCGTTTGGTTTCTTAAGGTCATTATCAACCCTAATTTTCCTTTCGTTCTTAATATCTTTCAGATTTGGAGTCTCTCTACCTTTGGTCTTCTCCATACTTTTGTCAGTGAACATGCTCGGCAGTCCATTTTTAGGAATATTGGAACTGGAGTGATGCAAATTGAGACAGGGCCCGCAAATCACATTTTCTCCTGTGGAGCTGATGGAACAATGAAAATGAGAATACTGCCAGATCAGTTTAGCCCTTTAAATGAAGTGTTGAAAAATGATGTGAAATTTATGCTATAACATTTTTACAATAAGATGTACAATTTATTACCTACATGGAAGTAGTCACCAGATGTAATATACAGTAATCATTCTCTATGCCACAAATTAGCTAATGCTTTCTTGTTTTTATATTTATTTTATGGAGCTTTGCCCTTGATGCACTGATGCCTTAAAAATTAACAAGGTCATTCAGAAGTAGATTACATTGCCTAAAGTAGAATGTGTAAGTAATGCTGTAATAATACATATCATAGAATATTATAATCAGTATGTCATAGTGTTAAAGGTGTTTTGTTTTCTTATTAGTACTCTTCCACAGGCATCTCTGCATGAATTTCTTCCACAGTAAAAATACCTTTTTTGAAAAGGCAATTGTACATAATACTTATCCCTTAATTCACCACACTCTCACTTCCTTTATTAGCCTTATACATCTCACACTCTTCTTAATGATAGACATTTGAGTAAGAATGAAAAAAATAATGAACATCTTCATTAAAATTGTCATTGAGATGTCAGTGATAAATGAGCCAGATGGCTCATTATGTAAGGTTTTCATCAGTTTCCCCTCTGGAGCCCAAGTTATATGTATGTATAGTGTGTGTGTGTGTGTGTATCTTACATATCTTATTTGAACTTAGTTGTACATATTAGCAAAAACTGGTTTTTCATGTGTTTTTGTGCCATAACAACTACGGCCACTAGAATAACTTTTTTTTTGCAACTGTGCTTTTCATTTTAAAAAAATTTTTGAGTTCCCATCCTAATTTTCAAATAAGTTTCAAGGAGACTTTCAGGATTATTGTTTTAAAGATTAGATTTAGTCAAGTAAGTCTTAGCAGGCAATAAAGTTTCTGTGGTGGCATATATCATATAAGACACTTAAAGTAAGTTTGTGAATTTGTCAACTTTTGGAGCATCAAACATATCTTACTTAAATTTTATTTTATCTTATTTTTAGGTGCTTTTAATCTCAAAATTCTGAAAAGCTTATAGCAGTGTTTTCAGAAACAAATGTGAAAACAGTCAAATTAAGTAGACACTGTTTAGAAATGTAAAATACTCTCCAGATCTACCATTAATAGAAAATAAACTAAACCTTATATTTTATTTTTGCCAAAATATTTTATTATAAAGTATGACCAAAATATTTAAAATGCACAATGCTTTTAACTTAAATGCGCTAACCCTGTTTCTGTCTGTTTTGTGCTGTACCTTTTCTGATTCAGAATTATAGAAAACTTGATAAATACTTGATTTTAACCAATGAGACTACAGGCAGATGAGACTAAGTGTTTATGGGACAATTATATACTATTTAACTTAAATATATTTTGTTTAATAGGAAATATATAATAAGAGCATTTTATGTAATAAAATATGGGCAATGATTATCTTGGAAATTAAAGAGTCAAAGCAAAGAAATGAAGGGCTGATAAAATGAATTTTGTAATATCCTCAGGATACTTTTATCTTAAAAGTATGTTTGTAAATTGTATTTCAACAATTTTAAATGTGTTGAGCAAGTTGCAGTGAAAACACTGTCATTATGTAGAGAGTTTATATGCACATAATAACCTGTACCTATAAGTTGTGCAATAACCATGCGTGACTATTTTGCCATGGAGAAATCTGACAGCATTGCAAACAATAATATTGTTTGATGTAGTTAACCTTAAGTTATTTTTCAGCAATTTCTTCACAAATCAAGATTCAAACAGCTTTAAATAATTTCAATGAGATAAAATATTTACTATTATGCTTATTAGAACAAAAGGTGTTAAGGATGAACTAAATATTTTAATTGAGCGTTTATATGGATAATCATACATTATGTAAGCCCATATGTATTTACATCCAGAGTCATAATATTTTAAATAAACAATCATGCAGAAACTTTTTTGGGGGATATACTATTGTTTTAAGATCTCTGCCAATTTAGCTGACTTAAAATATGTGACATTTTAAAAATCAAGAATTTCTACATTTGTATTTGGTTAATGTAAGGAGGATGGAATAACTTTCCCAAATAGCCTGTTCTTTTCTACAGTCTTTTTAAGTTGATAGGTAAGCATTATTCAAGGAAGGTGGGAATAAAAATTGTTGAAATGTTTAAGTATAAAATGATGTACATATATGTAAAATTTCATTATCCACATTAATGGAATAGATACATCAAAATACATTTTTTGATTGTGTGTTTTCTAAGAATGTGGCTTTGTGATCATATAAGGATTCACAGCATTAACAAATCTTATTTTCTGAAATCTAGGATTTTTCTTAACTAAAACCATGGAACAGTCATCTCCATCCTCCTTTCTTGCTCTTTGCCCTTGCCCTCCCTTTGAAAAAAAAATTATTTTTTAAAAAAATTGCAGAAATTTCTCACATTGGTCTCAACAATGGAAACACAATACAAAGACACATTCAAAGAAAAGCCTATACAACCTTAGGGTGGAAGTGATCTTTTAACAAGATTGGAAACACAGACATATTTTACTTAATAAAAAATTTAAATGTCATATGGCAGGGACCACAGTCAAAGTTAAAACAACAAGTAGACTAGAAGAAATATTTGTATAGTAATAGGAAACATGTCAGTGTCTCTGTATACAAAGAGAAGTTTAAGTTATTGGAGAAGTGGTCAAACTGTGAATAAGCAATTCACAGAACAGGACATTGAAAAAGTCAACAGATATAAAGTATGTTCATCTTCATTATAAGGGCTAATGGAATGTTTTTTTAAAAAGTATTATTGTAATACTAGTTTTTATCATTGGTTTAAGATTACATAGTGACAACATCCATTTTGGTGAAGATACAGGGAAATTGGCAGAAACATTGCTGACAAAGTTATCTGGGTGTGAATTAAAATTGAATACACATAACTTTCAGTGACCAACCTTTTGAGAAATTATAAAAATAAAAGCATCCATGCACAAAAATGTAAGCACACAGATGTTTATTGAAACATATTCTGGAGGCTGGGTGTGGTGGCTCACACCTGTAATCCCAGCACTTTAGGAGGCTGAAGTGAACAGATCACTTGAGGTCAGAGGTTCGTGGCCAGCCTGGCCAACATGGTGAAACCCATCTCTACTAAAAATACAAAAATTAGTGGGATTTGGGGTTGTGAGCCTGTAGTCCCAGCTACTCAAGAGGCTGACACAGGAGAACCACTTGAACCCAGGAGGTGGAGGTTGCAGTGAGCCGAGATTGTGCCACTGCACTCCAGCCTGGGTGACAGAGCAAGACTCTGTCTCAATAAAATAAAATAAAAATTTTAAAAACTGGAAATCTAAATGTTAATTAGCGAGTAAATGGTTGAATAAATTGTGGTACATACATGTAATATTATAGAATATTCTCTCACCACTAAAAAGAATATTAGATGTGTATCTGTTGGCCTGAGAAGAGGTTGATGAGGAAAAATAATTACAAAGCAAAAGATACAATATCCTATATTTAGATTTTTAAAAAATATAGATGAACAAAGAAATGTGACAAGAACAAAGAAATGAACAAACAAAACTTTTAATATTGGGAAAAGGATGAAGGGTGTAATAATTTTCCAAACTACTTTAAACCTCTCTCAGTAAAGTCATAATACCAAAAAGTTTTGTTGAATGTGTGTACTTGGGAAAAATTATTTTTAAACCAAATAGTACTTCATGACTTTGGGAGCTGCTCTATTGAATAAAGTGATCCAGTGTCAGGAACACTCCTCTTTGAATTGTTGAGATATTTTTGGTGAAATTTATTTAAGCTGAATGTTAAAATGTTACCCTTTGGAGCGGGAGTCCTGAACCCATGGGCCACAACTGGTACCGGGCTGCACAGCAGGAGGTGAGTGTCAGGGGAAGCTTCATCTCTATTTACAGCTGCTCCCCATTGCTTGTATTACCGCCTGAGCTCCGCCTCCTGTCAGATCGGTGGAGGCATTCGATTCTCATAGGAGCCGGAACCCTATTGTGAACTGGGCATGCAAGGGATCTAGGTTGTGCGCTCATTATGAGAGTGATGCCTGATGATCTGTCACTGTCTCCCATCACCCCCAGATGGGACCATCTAGTTGTAGGAAAACAAGCTCAAGACTCCCACTGATTTTATATCACTGTGAGTTGTATAATTATTTCATCATATATTACAATGTAATAATAAAAAAGCTGCACAATAAATATAATGCGCTTGAATCATCCTGAAACCATTCGGCCCCTGCGACCCTGGGTCCATGGAATAATTGTCTTCCCACGAAACCTGGTGCCAAAACAGTTGGGGATTGCTGCATTGGAGTACCTGGAAAAAGCTGATCATAGATTATTTGAATGTGCCTGTTAGTATTTAGAAATGTGTGTAGATTTTAGTACAGTTATTTTCAAAGCTGAATCTCTTTTTGAGCTTTTCAAGATGGTTTTCCTTTCCACTTGGCTGTCCCTGCATATATATGGTCCATTATTCAGGGAACTAATACTAACTGTTTCACAGGGGTCCTTGGAACAAGAACACTTGAAGTTCTCCCACTGCAAATACAGATGAGTAATAGAAACAATTGGTGTGACAACACATTTCACTCGACAGTGGAAAAAATGCTTTATTCACAGACAGTCAGTTATGTGTTCAATGTACAGGTATGACCTGTGTAACAGAACTCAAGCCAGTATGGTGTATCAGCCCTGGACATATGTTAAATAAGTTTTAAAAATCCTTTGGAATCTACTCTTAGCATCATTTCTGAAATTGCAGCATATTTATTTTTTGAAGCCATACCTTTCTTTTCAGTTTATTCTGAACACAAGCAAAGATAATTCCTTAAAATAGTATCTGGTTGTCTGTATTTGGGTTGTTTCATTCTGTGTTTTGCAGAAAATGCATCAGATTATTATGGCTATTCAGACATGAAGATAACTAAGCAAGCTACAATACTTGCAATGTATTTTAAGATCTCATGGGGCTTTTTCCTAATGAGAAGCTTTATGGGGCAGGGAGGGTGGGAAATGCTCCATCTGGAGTTTACATTAGAGAAAACTTCATGTGTAGATGAATGTAGCCCCACAAATGAGGCATTTCTTCTGAGAATGCAGCTCCACAAGAAACAGCCTAGCAAATGAAGCAAGGGCTAGACTTCAGCCCAACAGACCCCCCTAATAAGTTATATAAGCATTCACCAAGGCCCTGTACCTCATAGAAGCCTAAGATTCTTATACAGTGATGACAATCACGTAAATTTCAACTGTTCCACAAATCCCTTTAAAGAAGAAAAAGAACAAATCACTCAGATACTATACCTAAGCATATTAGATGGCAGAGAAGGCAGCAACCTTTAAATTACATATAATTTGGGAAATAAACATCTGAGTCTCCTAGACCTCACACTATAGCAGAAAATGATTGGAAAGGGGGTACATAGAAGAGTGCAGAAGGATTCTACTGGTACTGACACAATATGAACTGGAGTTTAGAAGGAGAGAGTCTCATTTTGAATGGTGAAATAGAACAAATAACTGGCTACTGAAAAATAGAGAGTTGGAAATTGTATGTGATTAGATGTGAATATTTTGGGAAATTAGTTCTGAAATAGGAGGCCATCTTCAGAGGAACTGATGTCCTCTGGAGGCTTATTGGTGAAGGGAAAAAAGGAAGTAAATGAAAGTGTCATTTAACAAGATACCAAAGAATCCAAAAATATCCTCCATAAAGATGTGTGATTTTTTTAAAGGAAATCGTGATTCACTTTACAAATAAAGCACTGTGTTCCTGAATGAAAAAACAGCCCCCCATATTCTTTCCTACACTTGTCCATAAGATTATTTACTATTATAATGTGAATAGTTGACACCACATGTGAAAAAAAAAAATCCACACAAATTTACTCTCAAAACTTTTTTTTTTTTTTTGGAACATATAAAAACACTCTAGGCCGGGTGCAGTGGCTAGTTCCTGTAATCCCAGCACTGGAAGGCCCAGGCAGGAGGATCGCTTGAGCCTAAGAGTTCAAGACCAGTCTGGGCAACATAGGGAGACCAAAAATTAGGCATGATGGCACGTTCTTGTGGTCCCAGCTACTTGGGAGGTTGAGGCAGGAGGATTGTCTGAGCTGGGGAGGTTGAGGCTGCAGTGAGCAGTGATCACACCACTACAGCCTGGGTCCAGAGTGAGACCATGTCTCAAAAAATGCAGGGGAGGAGGAGTGGCTCATGTCTGTGATCACAGCACTTTGAGAGGTCAAAGTGGGAGTCCAGGAGTTCAAGACCAGCCTGGGAAACATGGTGAAACCCCTTCTACAAAAGAAAAGAAAACAGAAAAATTAGCCATGCATGGTGTCACGTGCCTGTAGTCCCAGCTACTCAGGAAGCTGAGATGAGAGAATTACTTGAGCCTGGGGAGGTCAAGGCTGCAGTGAGCCATGATTGTGCCATTGCACTCCAGCCTGGGTGACAGAGTGAGACAGTCTCAAAAATAAAAATGTAAATAAACCACCCTCCAAAATAATTTCATGAAACAGAGGAAAGCAGTAATTCAAAACATTCTAACTTATTAATTGATCAACAGGGTCTCACTTTTGCCTAGGCTGCATTTACAGGACCTGCATTTACTCAGGAATGAAAACAGCAAAATTATCTCATAAATCAAGGCTAAATTAGAAATGGCCCAAGGGAGAAGAGATATGACTGAAAGCACACACTGAACAGAGAGGATAGAAATTAAATGAGCCAAAAAATGAAGTAAAAAGCTGTTGTAGAGAAAATAATAGATATAGAACATAGACAAATATGCAACGTTTACAGGAAGGCAGAGCTCTGCGTGCAGAGCCAGGAGTTGTAAGCCCAGAGAGCAGAG
Organism: Theropithecus gelada; assembly: GCF_003255815.1. Lineage (NCBI taxonomy): Eukaryota > Metazoa > Chordata > Mammalia > Primates > Cercopithecidae > Theropithecus > Theropithecus gelada. Next base: position 115,791,253 of record NC_037673.1, read on the forward strand.
CTTTGAATCACAGGATTATTTTCAGGCCTTGAAACTGAATGGAATTTTCCCTGCTGTACTTTGAAATTGCTTGGGACAATGTCGGCACTCCATCAAAAATTACTGGACAGGAACAGAAGCTGAAAAATGTGACTCATACGAGAGAAATATCAGTCAATAGACACAGAAAACATGGCAGACTAGAAGTTCTAGCACTTGTCTCTCTCACAAGGACAACCAGAACAATGAAAACTACATTTTAGTCTGGGCATGGTGGCTCACGTCTGTGATCCCAGTGCTTTGGGAGGATGAAGTGAAAGGATCACTTGAAGCCAGGAGTTTGAGACCAACCTAGGCAACATAGCAAGACCCCATCTCTACAAAAAATTATTTAAAAATTAGCCAGACGTGGGTGGTGCATTCCTGTAGTCCTAGCTAATAGGGAGGCTGAGATAGGAGTATTGCGTGAGCCCAGGAATTTGAGGTGTATCACAGTGAGCCATGATTGCACCACTGCACTCCAGCCTGGACAACAGAGTGAGACCCTGTCTCAAAACACTACATTTTAAAAACACCAAACAAAAATAAAACAGAGGGAGAGTGCCAGAGTGTCTCAGAGGAGTACCATAAATCTAGATGGGAACAGAAACAGCCACATAGAAAACAGAAGAAAACACTGGATCTCTACCACCCCATTCCCCAACTAGGATTAGGTGAAAACCAGGAGGAACTTCTTTCAGTAAGTAAGTAGGAATGAGGATTGTAGCAACTCCCATCAATACCTTGGGCACCAAAAAAAAAAAAAAAACGGATAGGAGGCAGGACTAAATCACTGCTGCCGCTCATACAGAGCAGTGGGTGGAGACTCACACCGTGAACTCTTGCTCCAGGAACTACTGCAGGAATATACCACGAAAGCTGAGCGAATCCACAGACCCTTTGAAGAAGCGGATTGCTCCTGCAGGACCCAGGAGATAGCGCAAATACTGTGAGTGCCCAAACTGTGAAAGTGGGAAAGAGGGATCATCTGCCCCTGAACACACACCCTCACTGGGAAACCCGAAAGTTCAGATCGTGGGAGAAGGATTTGACCTTACCTGGAGCTGAGACAATTTAGAAAGCCAAGTAAAATACATGGGTAGAGGAAGCAGTGGGAAAAGTCCTGTGGGCTCTCTGGGTCCCCACGGAAGCCATTTCTGACTTGTCTCACAGGGATCCTTGGAGAGGTCTGCCAAAGGAACAGGGAAAAGACCGCAGGGAGAAGGAAACCTCCAGCTGAACTTTGTAACAATTTCAACTGAACACAAAGTCTCCTGGCCAGAACTCGGGGGATGGTGTGAATCAGATGTGCAGACTCCATAGGCGGGGAGGTGCGAAAGCCCTGCTTGCTTCCTCAGCCAAAAGGCTCCTAGCCTGGGGCAAGTTCTCAGCCCTGCTTGCCCACTGCCTGGAAACCAACTAGGTGCTGTTGGTTGGGGGGCATGGTGAGAGTGAGATCGGCCTTTTCGGTTACATGGGAAGTGGGTGAGGCCTGTAACTGCCAGCTTTCCTGCACTTCCCTGACAACCTGCATGACACAGCAGAGACAGCCATAATCCTCCTGGGAACACAACTCCATTGACCTGGGAGCCACACCCCCATCCCCAACAGCCACCGCAGGAGCCCTCCCCAAGGAGAGTCTGAACTCAGACACGCCTAACCCTTTCTGTACCTGATGGTCCTTCCCTACCCAATCTGGTAGCCAAAGACAAAGGTCATATTCTCTTGGGAGTTCCAGGGCCCTGCCCACTGGCTGATCCTCCTCTATACTACCACAGCTGATGCTCTCTTGAAAGGACTACCTCCTGGTAAAAGGTCAACCAGCACAAAACTAGTGCATTAAACAACTACAACTAAAGACACTCAGAGTCCATTTCACTCATCTGCCACCTCCACAAAAGCAGGTACTGATATCCATGGCTGAGAGACCTGAAGATGATTCATGTCACAGGACTCTGCACAGACACCCCCCAGTACCAGCCCAGAGCCTGGCAGCCCTGCTGGGTGGCTGGATCCAGAAGAGAAATAATAATCACTACAATTTGGCTCTCAGGAAGCCACATCCCTAGGAAAAGGAGGAGAGTACTACATCAAGGGAGCACCTCATGAGACAAAAGAACCTGAATAGCAGCCTTGAGCCCCAGATCTTCCCTCTGACATAGCCTACCCAAAATGAGAAGGAACCAGAAAAACAACTGTAATATGACAAAATAAGGTTCCTTAACACCCCCCAAAAATCACACTAGCTCACCAGCAATGGATCCAAACCAAGACAAAATCCCTGAGTTGCCAGAAAAAGAATTCAAAAGGTCAATTATTAAGCTAATCAAGGAGGCACCAGAGAAAGGTGAAGTCCAACTTAAGGAAATAAAAAAAAAATGACACAAGATATAAGCGGGAAAATCAGTATGTCAATTAAAAACAATAAAAGAAAAAAAAAGAGACTCAGAAATTACACATAATGGAATTAGAAAAGGGCTGTAAAACAGCTATAAATATGCACAAGATCTGAGGAAAAACATTAACTTAATAAAAGCAGATGGTAGAAAGAACTATATTGAACTTTTAGAGATGAAAAATAGAATATCTGAAATAATTCACTGGATGGGCTTAATTCTAAAACACTTTGGAAGAAAAGATCAGAGAATTTAAAGATATGGCAAGTGAAGCTATTCAAGAGAAAGCAAACATAGTAAAAAACGTTAAAAAATTAGGAAAAAATTAGGAAAAATTTAGAAAAAAATACAAGAGAGCAAGGAACACTGATCAATTAATGATGCTATAATACATCTACTTAGAGACCCAGGAGAATGAAAATAAGAGGAAGAAAAAATACTTTAAAAATAGCTTTAAAATTGTCCAAATTTAGTGAAAACTATAAACCTGAAGATACAGGAAACTCAAAAACCCATAGTTGAGACAAGGTCTGGCTCTATTGCCCAGGCTGGAGTGCTGTGGCATGATCTCAGCTCACTGCAACCTTCCATCTCCCAGGCTTGAGTGATCCTCCCACCTCAGCCTCCTGAGTAGCTGGCAGTGCAGGCACACACCACCATGCCTGGCTATTTTTTTGTATTTTTAGTAGAAATGGGGTCTTGCCAGTCGCCCAGGTTGATCTCAAACTCTTGAACTCAAGGGATCTGCCCACCACAGCCTCCCAAAGTGCTGAGATTACAGGTGTGAGTCACTGTGCCTGGCCTCCATAACTGGATTAACACACACACATACCGCCATGATGCTTCATAATGGCATTGCTGAAAATCAGTGATAATGAGAAAATGATAAATGTAGACAAAGAAAGCAATATATTATGCAAAGAAAAACAACATAAACAAGTCTTTCCTCAGAAACTATGCAAGTCAGGAGACAATGGAACAATACCTTTAAAGTGCTGAGGAAACAACAAAGACAAACAAAAAATCTATATCCAGCAAAAATATCCTTCAAATATGAGGGCAAAACAAAACCCTTTTAGACAAAAGAAACTAGTGTATTTGTAATTTGTTGCCAATGCATCTGAACTACAAGAAATATAAAAGGATGTGTTTTAAAGATTCAGTGCTATTCCTGTCAAACTACTAATGACATTCTTCACAAAACTAGAAAAAAACTATTTTAAAATTCATGTGGAACCAAAAAAGAGCCCAAATAGCCATGGAAATCCTAATAAAAAAGGAGTAAACTGGAGGGATCACATTACCTGACTTCAAACTATACCACAGGGCTACAGTAACCAAAACAAGGGAAAGGACTTCCTATCAATAAATAGTGCTGGGATAACTGGCCAGCCATATGCAGAACATTAAAGCTGGACCCCTTCCTTACACTATATTCAAAAATTAACTCAAGATGGATTAAAGACTTACATGTAAAAACCAAAACTATAAAAACCCTGGAAGACAACTAGATAATACCATCCTGGATATAGGAATGGGCAAAGATTTTATGACAAGGACACAAAAAACAATTGCAACAAAAGCAAATATTAACAACGGTGATCTAATTAAACTTAAGAGCTTCTGCACAGCAAAAGAAACTATCAACAGAGCAAACAGACAACCTATAGAATGGGAGAAAATATTTGCAAACTATGCATCTGACAAAAGTCTAATATCTAGGATCTATAAGGAACTTCAACAGATTTACAAGAGAAAGACAAACAACTCCATTAAAAAGTGAGCAAAGGACATGAACAGACACTTTGCAAAAGAGGACATACATGAAGCCAAAAAGGATATGAGAAAAGCTCAATATCACTGATCATTTGAGACATGCACATCAAAACCACAATGAGATACCATCATCATTTTTTGACTGTTTAATAAAGTAAAAAAATAACATGCTGGCAATGTTGCAGAGAAAAGGGAACACTTATACACTGTTTGTGGAAGTGTAAATTAGTTCAACCATTGTGGAAAGCAGTATGGCGATTCCTCAATGAGCTAAAAACAAACTATTATTTGCCCAAACAGTCCTATTACTGGATATATACCCAGAGAAATATAAATCATTCTACCATAAAGACACATGCACATGTATTCACTGCGTGTGAATTATTCACAGAGCAGCATTATTCACTATAGCAAAGACATGGAACCAACCTAAATGCCCATCAATGACAGAATGGATAAAGAAAATGTGGTATACATATGCCATGGAATATCATGCAGTCATAAAAAAGAATGAGATTGTGTCTTTTGCAGAAACATGAATGGAGGAGAAGGCCATTATCCTTAGCAAACTAACACAGGAACAGAAAACCAAATACTGTATGCTGTCACCTATAAGTGGGAGCTAAGTGATGAGAACATGTGGACACAAAGAGAGGAACAACAGACACTGGGGCCTACTTGAGGATGGAGGGTAGAAGAAAAGAGAGGAGCAGAAAAAATAACTATTGGGTCCTAGGCTTAGTACCTGGGTGATGAAATAATCTGTACAACAAACCCCTGTGACACAAGTTTGTCTATATAACAAACCTACACAGGTACCCCCGAACCTAAAATAAAAGTTAAAAAGGAAATGTTAAAACCAAAAAAAAAAGTTCCTTTTTTCCTTTTTTCTTTTCTTTTTTTTTTTTTTTTTTTTTTGAGATGGAGCCTCATTCTGTCACCCAGGCTGGAGTGCTGTGGCACAAACTTGGCTCACTATAATCTCTGCCTCCTGTCTTCAAGTGACTCTTCTGCCTCAGCATCCTGAGTAGCTGGGACTGCAGGCGCCCGCCACCACGCCCGACTAACTTTTGTATTTTTAGTACAGACAGGGTCTCACCATATTGGCCAGGCTGGTCTCGAACTCCTGACCTCGTGGTCCTCCTGCCTTGGCCTCCCAAAGTGCTGTCACAGTGCCTGGCCAAGAGTTCCTTTTTTTAAGGAGTCAAATTTTTTTAAAAAGAAAATTGAAAAAGGAATTTCTTGGAAGCTTGGATCTACATTAAAAATTAGCAGTTCCAAATATACTAAATAAGTGAGTATATATTTTAAAAAGGTTTCTTGTGTTTTAATTTTTTCAAAAGATGGCTAGGCATGGTGGCTCACGCCTGTAATCCCAACACTTTGGGAGGCCAAGGTGGGCAGATCGCCTGAGGTCAGGAGTTTGAGGTCAGCCTGGCCAACATGGTGAAAACCCATCTCTATCAAAAATACAAAAATTAGCTGGGCATAGTGATATGTGCTTGTAGTTCCAGCTACTTGGGAGGCTGAGGCAGGAGAATCACTGGAACCCAGGAAGCAGAGGTTGCAGTGAGCTGAGATCGCACCATTGCAGTCCAGCCTGGGTGACAGAGCAAGACTCTGTCTAAAAAAAAAAAAAAAATTACATATATATAAAATTGTTTAAAGCAAAAAAAACTATTTTTACAGTTATATGCATAAGTAAAAGTAAACTATGTGACAATCATAATATAAAGAGTGTTATTTTTAATATCCTTTACAAAGATGATTGTTATTACTTGAATTGTGTCCCTGACAGAATTCATATATTGAATCCCTAAGCCCTACTTTGACTGTATTTGGAGATAGGCCTTTAAAGAGGTAATTAAGGTTAAATGAGATCCTACAGGTGGGGCCCTAATTCAATATGACTGATTTCCCTATAAGAACAGAGACTAAAGAGAGAGAGATATTTGATATGTGCATGCACAAACCAAAGACCATGTGAGGATACAGCAAGAAAATGCTCATCTGCAAGCCAAGGAGAGAGGCCTGTAGAGAAACCAGATGTATTACCTCGATCTTGGACTTCCAGTCTTCAGTACTGTGAGAAAATAAATTTATGTTGTTTAAGCCACCTGGTCTGTCGTAGTGATCATGTAGTTTTTAGTTGTGCCAGAACAAACCAAAAGCGCTTCCACTGGTCAAATTTACAATAATTTGATCATCAAATGTAATGTTAATTAAATGTTAAACTTTGTATGCTGTGTAACCAACTACTCTGTAATTTAGTGATTTAAAATAGCAACCATTTGGTAATGTAATGTTCCATGGCTTTGTGAGTCTAGAATTCAGAGGACTCATCTGGGCAATTCTGCTGCTCCATGTGGCATTAAGCATGGTCGCCCAGTAATATTCAGCTGGCAGCATAGCTAGTCTGGAGCGCCAAAGACAGGTTTACTAACACACCTTAGAGGGCAAGACCAGAAGTCTGGGCTCAGGTGGGCCTCTCTCTCTACGTGTAGTTTCAGGGCCTTTCCATATTATCCCTTCAACAGGGTCCAGACATCTTACATGATGGCTTAGGGCTCCAAGAATAAATGTCCCAAGAGATAGTTGAAGATAATAGTCTCTTAAGGTTGGACCTAGAAACTTGCACAATGTCATTTCTATCATATTTTGTTGGATAAAACTTCACAGAGCCCATCCAGATTTAAGAGAGGGGGCCGTACCCTCCATCTCTGATGGGTTAAAGTGTCAAAGAACCAGTTGTGTCCACTTAAAATCTGCCACCATCCACCCTCTGTCCATAAATTATTTATGTTTCTCTTACATATAAAATAAACTCCCTCCTTATAAAACTCTAGCAGTTTCATCCTACTACATCATCAGGACATTAGGACCAGACTCAAGCCTCAAGCCTCAGGATCCCCATTATTTAAATCAAGTCCAAGCATCTATTAGGCATTTTTTTTCCTTTTTTTTTTTTTTTTTTTGAGACAAGAGTCTCGTCGCCCAGGCTGGAGTGCAGTGGCATGATCTCGACTCACTGCAACCTCTGCCTCCCAGGTTCAAGCAATTCTCCTATCTCAGCCTCCTGAGTAGCTCGAATTATAGGTGCCCACCACCACGCCTGGCTAATTTTTGTATTTTCGTAGAGATTGGGATTTCGCCACATTGGACAGGATGGTGTCAAACTCCTGACCTAAAGTGATCCGCCTGCCTTGGCCTCCCAAAGTGCTGGGATTGCAGGCTTGAACCACTGTGCCTGGCCTCTACTAGGCTTCTTTAAAAGTATGACACCTCTCATTCTGAAGACATGTGAACGAAAGAGACAAACTGTGTGCCTCTTATACGCCAGCCATACAGTGATGAAACAAAGATAGAATAGCTCTCTCCCATTCAAAAAGGAGGAAACATTAGAATTACATAGCAGTCCCTGGTCCATAGAGATTCTAAAATTTAGATAGGCACGTGTTGGTGGTTCCTTGAATAACCCTTTTCCCTGGGAGTTACTCTCCACAGGTCTCGGCTCCTCCCTCTGGACTTCCCACCACCCAACCCCCACTCCCAGTCATTCTTCCTTTTCCATAAAAGTGGACCACGGTTTCAACTGATTAGTTTTCTCAGTCTCATTTCTGGCCATAGAAGCTTAAAGGCTCAAAGGCTTCTTTAAATTTTATACGGTTCCCATATTTTACAGTTCAATCTAGTAAAATTCTTTTTAAAACTTTGCGAATTTCTTATATATTGAATTATAAACCACTCCACTAGACAAAAACCACACCCATATTGTCTTTTTCTGAGACAGGCTATTCTCTACCTTGGGCCACCGGTAAAACTGCTGTGGTATACCACCTTCAGATTCCTAGAAATCCTGGTGTCTCACAGAAAAGGTCTACAAGGCACACCCTTATATCCTTCTGAGGTCTTAACAAAGGGACTAACAACTAAAATCTTGGCCATATCTTTACTTTGAGATCATTTTTAATCCACAACGATGTTGAATAAATTTTTTAAGTCCAGGAGACCATTGCTATGAAGAGTGAGAACTCACACATGATAGTAAGTAGTATACCAACTCTTTACCCCGAGGATTGGTACTTACAATGAAAGAAGTAAGGCTATTGAAGGAGAACAATGTGGAAGTCAAAATCTACTAGGTAAGGGTGCTGTTCTTGGAGCAATACAGGACTAAGATGGGAACTTGTCTTGCTTCAAATCAAGTAGAGCATTCCCAACTTGGACTAGCATTTGGTGAGTAGAGGGAGTGGAGGCACACAAGAGAGCTCTATCAATAGAGTCAGGAATTTAAGGCATATTTATTTATTTTAAAAGGAGTTGAAAATGTAAAATTGTGTCCTCAAGGACAAGACAAAACAAAACTGGTCACTGTGATATTTGGGATAGGTTCACATGAGATTTGAGATGGTCCAAAAGGAGAAAATAATTCAGGTGGGGAAGAACTCACGCAGAGAGACTAATAGTGCAATCATAGAAAAATAAGGATTCCGGCTAGAAACAACACTATAATTCCTAAGAATGTCTTAAGGGGTGGCCAGTTAGAAACACACAAAGAACCTAGTTTCATGGGGAGTGTGGCTGACCCAACTGGGGACAGTTGTAGATAAAGTCACATTTTGAAGCAGCTTATAGTTCTAGCAAGCTTTCCTAGCAAGAGATGTGTTTTTGTGCCTATGTTATCGTAGGAGGTAAATAATTCTGCTTAAAGAGTGAAAAATACTCTAAAATGGAGGTACAGCCATTAGTGATACGTAATAGCCATGAGTGGCGATTGAGGTCTATTAAAGCAATGGGAAAAGATCACTGTCTTAAAACCTTGATTCTTATTCTATCCCAGAGTTTCTATTATTTAATAGAAAAAAAACTATACTCTTTATCTCACTCATCTGGTTACTTTGAGGACAAGATAAGGTTTTATGATAATCCTCCAAAAATAAATAGGACTTGAAAGATAGAGTTGAAACAGTGGACAATTAAAGAATAATTTGGAAGAATGGTGAAATTATAGCCATGCTTTGAATCAGGCATGTTCATTGGCACATTCCCACAAAGATGTAGTTAAGGCACAAAGGCAACATAAACCTTCCTGTGGGCTGCATTTAAGTTGCACATCTTTGCTTCAGTACTTTGCAGCTTGCTGGAAAATGTTAAACCTATCTTTCCCTTTTCTCTTACTTTTGCCTGTAGTATCCTTCTGTCTGCTTGGCAAACTCCAGTTCATCCTTTTGACTCAAATGGATGGAACGTCCTTTGTGAAATCTTCCCCATTTTCCCAGGGAATGTGAGTTACTTCTTTTCTCTCCTCCCAGACTATTTGTGCTTACATTTTTATTGCATGTATCACAGTGCCACACAATTATTTCCTTACACTCAAAAAGAAGATGCTTTCACTGAGGAAGCAGAGTAAGGGCTTGGAGCAAAAGAGAAGAGTACACAAGAAAACCGGGACAGAGATTTTTTTAAAACTTCACAACTTTCTCTGGAGTTAGTTTCCTTACCTTCAGCTGGGCAGAAGCAAAAATAGAAGGCATGCACAGAAGTATTTTTGGCATGCAGCTACAGTGACAGCTATCTCTACTTGATGTGATTTACGGAGTTTGGGGGTTTTTGGGTCTGAGAGGATTCGTCAATTTAGATGTAGCTACAATTATTTTAGAATATATTTAGCCATTGAGTAATGGACTAGTTATTAGGAGCTTCTAGATTCCAATGTGTTTTATTGGCCCCAAATTGGAAACATGCAAGAGCTAGCTTGAAAAGGAAATGACCCAAGTATCTATTGGCCCAAATAAGACAGCAAAGTTAGTTATCTCGCTGATTTCTAAACATCACCACAATATCAAATAAGGCGGAGAGGAAAAAAGGCCCTATTCAATTTCGTTAGTAACAAAATGATGAATTGATTTTCAGTGCAAAGGACCCCAGGGTTGCAAGTCACGTAACCTGAGCATGCCCAGATAAACCAAGTATTCCCAATTCATGACCCTGGAGCCAACCACAGCAGAATCTAAGTACTCAGAATGAGGAATGGGGATGGAATTAAGAAGTGAGGGGTACTGTGTTTTGCTGCAGTGTGGATTTAAGGACCAAGGACCCAGCATCACCTCTTTGCATGACCCAATCAGATCATGCCTCCTTGCATTGTTCTCTCTCTCTCACAGTTATCCTCTGCCTATAAACCCTGCCTCCAGACCCCAGCCTGGGGAGACAGATTTGAGCATTGCACCCTATCACCTTGCCAGTCAACTTGCAATAAAGCTTTCTCTTTTTTCAAAAGCCGGTGTCATAGAATTGTTTTCTAAACACATTGGGCGGTGAGCCCACTGATAGGATGCAAGTTGCCTAAGATTTCAGGGGTTCCTCACTCTCCATTCCTCTCCAAAAGTAAACACTGAGACAGTGGTCACTCTGCATTGTTTCTACCATTAGAGTCTCTGGTCTCTTAGGGTTACATGGTTCTAGAAAGTGGGTCATGCCAACAGAGAGTGGGACCTCCATGTAGAACTTTAAATTTTGTATTTTTTTTTAATTTTAGCATTTTTATATTTTGCAGGGGAAGTACAGAAATGAAAGATTGAGGATAAAAGGGAATGAATAGTTAATGGAATACGGCCTCTGTAGATAAAAGAAAGTGATTGTGGAGGACCCAGAGAACTGGTGAATGAGTTTGCTCTGATCCATTGAGACAAGAAGAAAGGAAGTCAAGATGAATGTGAATGCAGATAGCATTTTGGGTGGCTGGGGCATGATGTCAAGAAAATTCTCTATTGATGATCTCTAAATTTCCCATGAACTAGGAAGTGAAATCATATATTAAGAGAGTGGGAAAAGTGTCTTGAGGACATGGTTAAAAGATTAAACCCCTTCTCCTTCCCATCCATGATGCTGGAGGATATGCAGGCTGCAGGATGGCTTAGTGGAGACTCAACGTCATAAATCTGTAGTGGTTCCCAGTTTCACACTTTTTGGTTGTTAAGTAGTCCATATGAAAAATGTGGATGGCTAAAAAGATTTGCCAGGTGGGTACAGGGAAAGAACAATGGGATAAAGGAATAGGGAGGACTAGCAAGGGAGTGACTGATGTGTTGACTCTTGGAGTTAGGCTGGATAGGAAAAGAGGCTGAGTGGAAGAAATGCAAATCTAGATCAGATAAAAGAAGAGTGTGGATCAAGGGTGGGAAGTTGTAGTTGGGGTATAGAATGTCAGAGGTACAGATAAGAAAGGTAGAGGTGGATCTGAGGGTGCTGCTACAGGGTGCAGCCAGGGACAAGGGAGACTAAAATCAAGCAATGGTGAAAGTTACTGGGGTTGAGGTTTCAAACACCATGATATCCTGGGTGACTGTCACAGGAATCATGCAGATGGAACTTCTCCTTCTATCTCACACGGTAGAAGCTAAGTCTCATTAAGGTTTTGTGCTTTGTCCAGAGTCATCCAGCTTACACAGGGCAGATCCAGTATTAGAACTCTCAATTGGTGGTAACAAATATCACTATCCATAGGCATTCAGAGATAGTTTCTGATTATTTGGGGATGGGAGAGGAGAAGTGTCTACAAACCCTTTTAATCCTTTAAATCCTAGTTTAGTTGCACTACTGCAGAATCCAGAGGTATTTAGAAAGTACCTATCTTTGTCCTTCTTTCCACTGAATGACATCACCAATGACTGACCCTGCCAGTCCTGAAACCCTTTAAATCTACCTCCATGACTCATCTTCCTTCACTCCCTCCATCCCCTCAATCTCCAAGCTTTGATAAGTCTTGAATGCATATTCTCCTTTCCATCCACATAGTTTAGGCCGTCAGCATCTGTGTTAGTTTTCTACTTTTGCCATAGTAAATGATCATAAATTTAGGAGTTTAAAATGTAGGCCATAAATTAGTATTAGTCTCACCAGGATAAAATTAAGGTATCAGTAGAGCTCAATTACTTTCTGAAGACTCTAAAGGAGGATCCATTTCCTTGCTTATTTGGGTTATTGGCAGAATTCGGTTTCTGCTGTTGTAGGACTGTGGAAGAAATGCAAGTCTAGACAGATAAAGAAAGTCAGTTTTTTTGTTGGCTGTCAGCTAAGGTCTTTTCCCAGTTCCTGGAGGCTATCCACAGTCCTTGGTTCATGGTTCAGGTTGAGTCCCTCTCATGCTTTGAATCTCTTTGACCCACCCTTCTTCCATTTTAGGGGATTCATGTGATTAGATTGGGCTCACTGAAATAATCCAGGATGATCCCCCATCTCAATGGCATCAATCTTAATCACACCGGCAAAATTTCTTTATTTTTTTTTTTCATGACCGAATGAGAAGGTAATACCTGCAATAATTCTTTTGCATGTAAGGTAACGTATTTACAGATTCCAGGGATTAAGAAGTGGACCTCTTTCTGTAACTCTACTAATTCTGCCTACTGAAGTATCTCACCCTGACATATTTCAATATTTCCTAAGCAAGTTTCTTGGTTCTGGGATCTTCTATGTTTCCAGATTAAACTTTCTAGAACCACACCTGACATATCTCCTGTGCTTAAAACCCTTCTGGCTTCCTACCTATCAAAGGTCAAATTCATGTTGTTTAGTTTCTATAGGAAAACAGCCCTTGAGTTTCGTCCTGTTTTACTGTTTTAGCTTCATTCCGGCCATCATTCCACTTCTCCTCCATCCTTATTCGGGCTTGAAAAAGTTTTCTTTGATTCTTCTTCACTTATAGCTGCCTTTGAAGCTCCCATTTCTTCTTCCAAACCCAGCTCAGATATCACCTACTCCAGGAAGATCTCCCTGACGCCCTTCCCCAAAGTTACAACCACAGGACAAAGTCCTCTTTTAAAAATCTCCGTACCTTGTGTATGTTTCTATCTTTTGCATTAAACCCAAATGTGTTGTGATTTTGTCTATTTCACCTATCAAGAGTTTACTTTCCTCTCTCCAAGCCAAACTCGGCCATTTCCCAAACGTGTAACTTTCTTTGGGAAGGCTATTTACTTCACGATGTCTCCCTTTCCCTTTGTAAACCAGGGATAGCAACAGGATCTATATCACAGATTGTTGTGAGGAATAGAACGGTGACCTACACATATTAAGTTTTACTAGTATTGAGGAAAGAGAGAGACCCTCTCATATTGTTTTATATTGTTTTATACTCAGTACCTGTTGTAAGAAAAAACAAGGAAGTAAAACCAAAGACAGGCAGCCCGGCGCCAGGCCTGAAACCAGGCCTGGGCCTGCCTGGCCTAAACTCAGTAGTTAAAAATCAACTCATAACTTAGAAACCGATGTTATTCATAGATTCCAGACATTGTATAGAAGAACATTGTGAAACTCCCTGCCCTGTTCTGTTTCTCTCTGACCACCGGAGCATGCAGCCCCATCATGTACCCCCTGCTTGCTCAGATCAATCACCACCCTTTCATGTAAAATCTTTAGTGTTGTGAGCCCTTAAAAGGGACAGAAATTGTGCACTCGCGGAGTTCGGATTTTAAGGCAGTAGCTTGCCGATGCTCCCAGCTGAATAAAGCCCCTCTTTCTACAACTCAGTGTCTGAGAGGTTTTGTCTGCGGCTTGTCCTGCTACATTTCTTGGTTCCCTGACCGGGAAGCGAAGAGACTGACAGACAGACAGCCGAGGCAGCCCCTTAGGATGCTTAGGCCTGCCCTGTGGAGCATCCCTGCCAGGGACTCTGGCCAGCCTGAGTGGCGCGATCCAAAGAGCGCTCCCGCTTCGCCAGAGAAGCGTGTAGCAGGCCCCCGCGGAGGATTAACACAGTGGCTGAACACCGTGAAAGAACTGGCACTTGGAGTCCAGACATCTGAAACTTGGCAGGACTGGTCTTTGGAACTTGCCCACTCCATTTGAGTGGAAGCGTGGCCTGATCACCTACGGCGTGCCTTTATTGGCACTTTGTTATTGGTTTTGGTTTTGACTTGAATTGCTTGACAGGACTGGTCTTGGGAACTTGCCTACTCCATTTGAGTAGAAGGATGGCCTGATCACCCATGGCGTGCCTTTACTGACACTTGGTGGACTGGTCTTGGGAACTTGCCTACTCCATTTGAGTAGAAGCATGGCCTGATCACCCACGGTGTGCCTATACTGGCACTTTGGTTTTTGTTTTTGACTTGACTTGGATTGCTTGATACTTTGGTTTTGGTTTTGGCCTGGCTTGGATTTCTGGATACTCTGATTTTGGTTTTGATTTTGGTTTGGTGTAAACTGCAGAAGTGTGTGTGTGCCCATTTCTACCTGTTTTTTGGTTTTGTTTTGTGGTGTGCGTGTGGTATGAGCGTGGTGTTTTGTCCCGAAGAAGCATGGGTCAGGCACAAATAAGCCCCCCCAACTAGGAACAATGTTAAAAAATTTCAAGAAAGGGAAAAAAGGGGGGAGGCAGAATTTATATAAAAAGAATGTTACATGGTAAATTCTTGTCTTGAAATACATTAACTGGTTGTTTAAAAAAATGTTTGTAATAAGTCAGAAAGTTGAAACATGTCGAAAAATTGTCTGCAAAAGTTGTAAAAGAAAAAAGTTATAAAAAAATTTTTATGCAAAAAATGTTGTATAATTGAAAAGTAATTAGGCCTCCTGAGTACTATTGAAAAAACAGTTTATGTGCAAGCTGTATAAGAAAAGTAAAATATACCTTTGGTAAAAAGATTATAAGGAGGCATAAATAATGTGGATTTTTACCTACATTAAAAGGTTAACAAAATTATTGTTTTAAAAGTTTAAGCAAGTTTTAAAATGTTAATTGTAAAGAAAATTCTGTGTGTAAACATATTAGCTAAAGTTAAAAAGATATCATCCAGTTTTTCTGTGAACTGGACATTAAAGAAAAAATGCAACAGGTTTTTCTTAAAGCATCAACCTGCTCTTTAACAAAAATTATAAAAAGTTAAAAAGAGTCTACAAAATCTTACCTTATGGTCAAACATAAAAAATTGGAGAAATATGTCTATAAGGTTTTATTAAAATCAAGTTCAACATTAATAACACACTAATATAAAGGTAAGATTTAGCTTATCTGGTATAAAAATCATACAGGAAGCATTATTAAATATAAAATGGTGTTTAACTTTCTTTGGTCTAAAAACTAATAAAAAGAGATCTAAAGAAAACATTCATTTTACTAGAGGATCATAGAAGTTAAAGACTTAAACTTTGCCAATTAACACAACATACCAAGATGCAAATGCCTGGTTGAAATGGATCAAAAATTCCATCTGCACGTTAAACAAAAGCAATTGTTATGCTTGTGCACATGGCAAGCCAGAGGTCCTCCTTCCACTAAGGTGGTCCTCCAGTCGACCAGGCATGGTCTGCATGGTAGCTCTGTTCCAGGATTCTACAGCCTGGAGTAATAAGTCATGCCAAGCTCTCTCTGCTATATCCCGAGGTCCCTGCGGCTCAGCCCCCAAGGGACATCCAGCTTCCATCTCCCAACACTAAGTTCACTTCGTGTCTCTCACAGCAGGGAGGAAACTTAGCATTCCTTGGAGACCTGAAGGGATGCAGTGAGCTTAAGAATTTTCAAGAGCTTATCAATCAGTCAGCCCTTGTTCATCCCCGAGTGGATGTGTAGTGGTATTGTAGTGGACCTTTACTGGGCACTCTGTTGAATAACTAGAGTGGGCCTTGTGCTTTTGTCCATTTGGCTATCCCTTTCACCCTGGCATTTCATCAAGCAGAGGAAAAAATAATAATAATAAGACATTGTAAAGCGAGAGAGGCCCCTTATAGGTCTTTCAACTCTCACATCTATTTAGATGCAATTGGAGCCCCGCAAGGAATACCAGATCAATTTAAAGCTTGAAATCAAATAGTTACAGGATTTAAGTCAATATTTTGGTAGATGACAGTCAATAAAAATGTAGATTAGATAAACTACATCTATTACAGCCAACAGCAATGAGCTTTTCAAGAGTTAAAAAGAAAAACTCACATCGGGCCCAGCCCTGAGGCTACCTGACCTGACAAAACTTTTTACACTCTATGTGTCAAAAAGAAAAAAAAAATGGCAGTTGGAGTTTTAACCCAGACTGTAGGGCCCTGGCCAACGCCAGTGGCCTATCTCTCAAAACAACTAGACGGGGTTTCCAAAGGCTGGCCCCCATGTCCAAGGACCCTGGCAGCAATGGCCCTGTTAGCACAAGAAGCAGATAAGCTAACTCTTAGGTAAAAACTAAACATAAAGTCCCCCCATGCTGTGGTAATTTTAATAAATACCAAAGGACACCATTAGCTAATGAATGCTAGACTAATTAGATACCAAAGCTTGCTCTGTGAAAATCCCCGCATAACCACTGAAATTTGCAACACCCTAAACCCCACCACCTTGCTCCTGGTATCAGAGAGCCCAGTTAAACAGAACTGTGTAGAAGTATTGGGCTCAGTTTATTCTAGTGAGCCCAACCTCCGAGACCATCCTTAAACATCAGTAGGCTGGGAGCTGTACGTGGATCGGAGCAGCTTCACCAGCTCCTGCAAAGTCACTCTGAAGAAGATGACAAGCCCTGCTGTAGTCACACCCGGAAGCTGACTGGTCCACGCATGGCCGAAGCATGAGGAAACTCATCGCGGGACTCATTTTCCTTAAAATTTGGACTTACATAGTAAGGACTTCAACTGACCTTCCTCAGACTGAGAGCTGTTCCCAGTATATACATCAAGTCACTGAGGTAGGACAAAAGATTGCTACAGTACTATTATTTTATGGTTATTATAAGTGTACCAGGACTCTAAAAGAAACTTGTTTGTAAAATGCTATTCTATCCAAGGTATGTAGCCCAGGAAATAACCAATCTGATGTGTGTTATGACCCATTTTAAGCCTCCCATGATAACAGTTTTAAAAATAAAATTAAGAACTGGTCCTTTTCTAGGCGACACAAGTAAAGTAATAGCTAGGACAGAAGAAAGAGGGGTCTCCAAGCATATAACCCTAAAATTTAATGCTTGTGCCACTATCAATAACAATCGGCATAGAATAAGCTGCAGTTCTTTAAATTAAAAAAAAAAAGGTTACACGGCAGGAAATAAGTATATCTGCCATGAATTAAGCACATGTGCAAACGTGTGTAATTACTGCTCTTGTGTCATCTAGACTACTTAAAAAAAGGATAAAAAAGATCCTATTTAGCTCCAAAAAGGAGAAGGCAGCCCCTCCTGTATGAGTGGAAGCTGCAACCCCATTGAAATTAATAATTACAAATCCCTTAAACCCAAGGTAAAAAAAAAAAAAAAAAAAAAAGGAGAACATGTATCTCTGGGCATCAATAGAAAAGAACTAGGTCCTAAAGTAAGTATCTCAGTAAAAGAGGAGGTTTGTAAACTCTTTCCGGAACAAGTATTTCAGACTTTCTCCGATAAACTAAATGTGCCAGTACCAGAGACTCCAGAAATTTGTTTTTGCAATTAGCCGAGCATGTAGCCCAGTCTCTAAATGTCACTTCATGTTATGTTTGTCAAAAAACTGTAATAGGAGATCAATGGCCATAAGAAGTCCGATAATTAGTGCCTACAGACCCAGTTTCTGATGAATTCCTGGACCAAAAGAATCACCCTGATCATCTCTAGGTTCTAAAAGTCTTAATTATTGGTCAATATTGCATGGCTAAGAAAAAGAAAAAAATTCACTCATTCTGTAGGATGACTTAGTTGTCTGGGGCAAACATTGTGTAATGGTACTGAAAAAAAAAACCAGTTACATGGTGGAGTTCCAATTACACAGAAAGAGATTCATTCAGTAAATTTCCAAGGTTGCAGACTGTCTGGACCCACCCAGAATTCCACCAGGACTGGACTGCCCCCACCGGGTTTTACTGGATATGTAGACATAAAGCCTACGCTAAGCTGCCTGACCAGTGGACAGGTGGTTGTGTTATTGGCACTATTAAACCATCTTTCTTCCTACTGCCCATAAAATGAGGCGAACTCCTGGGCTTCCCTGTCTATGCTTCCCGCAGAAAATGAAGCATAGCTATAGGTAATTAAAAAGATGATAAATGACCTCCTAAAAATTATACAATACTATAGGCCTGCCACTTAGATACAAGACAGCTCATGGGAATACTGGACCCCCATTTACATGCTCAACTGAATCATATGGTTGCAAGCTGTTTTAAAAATCATCACTAATAAAACTGGTCAAGCCTTGACTATTCTGGCCCAGCAAGAAACTCAGGTAAGAAATGCTATCTATCAAAATAGATTGGCTCTCAACTACTTGCTAGCAGCTGAAAGAGAGGTCTATAAGAAATTTAACCTTACTAATTACAGTCTACACATAGATCATCAAAGGCAAGTAGTTAAAGACATAGTTAAAAATATGACAAAACTGACACATGTGCCTGTACAAGTGTAGCACAAATTCGACCCTGAAGCCATGCTTAAAAATTAGTTCCCAGCGCTAGAAGGATTTAAAACTCTTACAATAGAAGTTATAATAGTAATAAGAACCTGCTTACTGCTCCCCTGTTTGCTACCTGTACTTCTTCAAATGATAAAAAAGCTTCATTCCTACCTTAGTTCACCAAAATATTTGCTTCAGCACAAGTGTACTACATGAATCACTATCAATCTATTGCACAAGAAGACATAAGTAGCAAAAATAAGAGTGAGACCTCCCAATAATAAAAAGTGAGAGTCTCAAAGGGGGGAAATGAGGAAAGAGAGAGACCCTTTCATATTGTTTTACATTGTTTTATACTCAGTACCTGTTTTAAGAAAAAACAAGGAAGTAAAACTAAAGACAGGCAGCTGGTGCCAGACCTGAAACCAGGCCTGGGCCTGCCTGGCCTAAACCCAGTAGTTAAAAATCAACTCATAACTTAGAAACCGATGTTATTCATAGATTCCAGACATTGTATAGAAGAACATTGTGGAAATCCCTGCCCTGTTCTGTTTCTCTGACCACTGGTGCATGCAGCCCCTGTGATGTTCACCCTGCTTGCTCAAATCAATCACGACCCTTTCATGTAAAATCTTTAGTGTTGTGAGCCCTTAAAAGGGACAGAAATTGTGCACTCGGGGAGCTCGGATTTTAGGGCAGTAGCTTGCCAATTCTCCCAGCTGAATAAATCCCTTCCTTTTCCAACTTGGTGTCTGAGAGGTTTTGTCTGTGGCTAGTCTTGCTACAGTATTATTAATATTCCCAGCCCTCTGTGCCCTGCTGCCATGTAGTAGGGGCTTAATTGATGTTTACATCGTACTCCCACCAGAAGGTCCCTCGCCCTTGAAAGTGGCTACCCCAGGCCAGGGCCCCTCAACAGACTGAAGATCCAGATTCTACTCCGTCCTGGCAGTTTCGGGTGGCCCCTGAGAAGGGCAAGCCTTCGGCTCCCCAGGCAAGGACAGTCACAGCTAAGTCCGCGCGGGGGCGGCAGAGAGCCAGGACTTTCCAGGAGCCAATGAGTCTTTAACTCCAAGAGGAAGCCCTGCATTGCCCGCCAATGTAAACCAGGAATCAGAAGTGCGTCAGCTATCATCGGGTAGACTTCACGCCAGCAGAAAATGAACAGCAAAAGAGCAGGCGGAATTTAGGGGCTTTCACGGATCATCATCATCGTAATAGTCAATAATGATGGCAGCAGACACTAACATTCACGCCTTCTTAAGTGCAAGGCACAATGCACATGTGTATGGCCCCATTTTACCATCTCAACACACTACGAGGGTTGGCGTCTCATTTTTGCAACGGAAGAAACTGAGGGGCTCAGGAATAGCGTATCCTCTGCACATCTCCCAAGCGGGTCCTGTTCTCCAGCGCCCCAGCGGTCTGGGCCTCGCGGTCCCAGTCCGGCTCCCAGGCCGCCGCCCAGCCCTTCTCCGCGCTCTCCTGCGCCTGGGCCACTCCCGACCCCTGCTGTCCCGATCCCTGCTGTCCCGACCCCAGCTGTCCCGACCCCAGCTGTCCCGACCCCTGCTGTCCCGACCCCTAGCTCCTTCTCTTCCACTCCGCCCAGCCCCAGCCGCTGGGCTCCTCCTTCCCTGCACGCTCCGCCCCCGACCTCCCGGCTCGTCCCTGGCCTGCCCGCCACACCCCTGGACCCTCCTGCAAGTTCCGCCCCTGGTCCCCGGCTCCTTTTCTCCCGCCAGCTCTAAACCGCGCTTGGCTAAGGTCCGCGGGAGCCCGCGAGCCACCGAACGAGTAGAGAACTCGGCGCCGCCAAACAGCCCAGCTCGTGCCTCAGCGTCCCGGCGCCGCCGCGCCAGTCCTCCGAGTAAGTGGCTCCTGGGAGCGCCAGTCCCGCGCACACCCCCGCGCGCCTCTCCCGCCGCTGGGCTGCGGGCTGCTCTTGGGGCGCGCCTCCGGCTCAGAGAGTTTCGGAAGCGAGTGTGAGTGAGTGTGAGTGGGTGCGTTTGAACAACTTGTGTAGGTGGGCGTGCGTACGAGTGTGTGCGGGAGCGCACAGCCTCGGAGTAAAAAACTCCCCGTAATTTTACTCAGTTCCAGTGCCGCACTGAGGATCCAAGACCCCTTGCCAGGAACCCTTACCTATTCAGGGCGACCTCTTCACCACCTCCTGCTCTGAGCCTCATTCCTTCCCTCCCTTTGTAAC